>NC_137680.1:16712177-16727413 GCF_963989245.1 Nansenia antarctica | reverse complement strand
TCCCTCTCTCCATCTCTCTCTCTCTCTCTATCCCTCTCCCTCTCTCCATCTCTCTCCCTCTCTGCCTCTCTCTCTCTCCCTCTCTGCCTCTCTCTCTCTCTCTCTCTCTCTCTCCCTCTCTGCCTCTCTCTCTCTCTCTCTCTCCTTACACATAGGGCCCCGATGTGAGAATAGCCTGCCTCTTGTCTGCTGCCTTCACAAAGGATCGCCGAGAGAGAGCTGCCCTGGTCACGGAATAATGGGCCTGCTGCATTTTTAATAAAGGGCCACTTTGTAACAACCAGAGGCTGATGGATTCCAGGGCTTTTAAAGGCCCTGTTATATATTTTTTTTAGCTCACTTGCTTTCAGGGCATCAAGTGTAAGTGCTGAACAACGACTTTATCAGGTAGGATAAATAGTCAAGACAGAGAGCATAACCCCCCCAGCCGCAAGGAACGCCCTATAGCTGCTAGCTAGCACAGAGAGATCGATCAGGGGTTCACCCAGTGATGTACAGCTCCGCTGACCGCTGCAGAGATTAGGGCAGTATGTTTACATGTTTCGCGAGAGCCTCGTGTGTATTTAACACGTGAAGGGGGTTTGACCGGTTCTCTAAGCTATGTGAAGAGGACGGGGGGGGGGGGGGGGGGGGAGGGGCGGGGGACGTATACAGTGGTATGGAAAAACCGAAATGTGTTGCTAATGCTTGGGTTCCATAATGTGTTCAGAATAAGCGGAGAGTGAAATTGTTCATCGACGTCTTTAGGATTACATGAGTGCACTTTAATCAGAGCGTTCCATTGGCTCCCTGGGCAGAGTGGTTGGTGTCTCCTCTGGGGACCAGAGATTTCGGGGTGACCTGAGGGGATAGAAGCCGCTTCTGTGTCCTGCTCTTCCCTACTCCTCCCCCCCCCCCCCCCCCCCCCCCCCCCCCCCCCCCCCCCCCCACACCCTTTATTCAGACTGTTCTTTTTTGACGACGACGACGATACACTCGATCGTTCTCCTCCAGAAACGACACTATCAAACCCAAGGACACCTCGCCAGGCGAGGAAGAATCGTAATCCAAGAGCGTCTGTTCAACCTCCTCCCTCTGGCCTTACCCAAAACACAAGCACACCTCTCACCTGCCACTTCTTCTTTGATGCAAGGTCCCTTGCCAGAAAACAGTGAATCTATTATATGATTATCTGCATACTGTATTACATTTCCTGCACTGTAAAACTTAAATTGACAGTACTTTACTGGTACCAGGGTTGCCTTTGTGATACTAGCATTTCGAAAAACATTTGTACAGTAAGCTAAGAGGTACTGTATTAAACAAAAAACAATGCCGTACTCCTGCGTTCATTTATTACTGCAATTTCTACAGCAGTAGCTTATTGATTTGATGAAGCACATAATACACTTTACTGTGGGTTTCAGCTTTTGCAAATCAGGGTTAAGTTCCCCAAAAAGAACACCATAATATACATAAACAGCATATTCCACAATAACACAGTAGAGTGAAGGGTTGTAATGGAGGATAGACAGTGATTTTAAAACCGCCAAACTTTACTGAAGCCAATATCATCAACAGATGAGCAGTCACGTGTCATTAGTCTTTATGGAATGTCCAGTCCCAGAAAGGTCACTACAACTCTATCAACATTGAACCCACATCCCAGAAGGTATCACGATACATAAAACACAGCAACATTAATTAACTCAGGAACTGGAATTATCCACAATCCTCTAGCATAACCCAGTGTGTAGAATCAATGGCATTGCCATAGCCAGTGGGAAAAACAGATTGTGGGCAATTCTGTGTTTTCACTGTTGGTTCTGGTGCTGTCTGGTGCTGTATGGTCCTAGCACTGTTGTTGGTTCTGTCTGGTGCTGTCTGGTCTAGCACTGTTGTTGGTTCTGTCTGGTGCTGTCTGGTCTAGCACTGTTGTTGGTTCTGTCTGGTGCTGTATGGTCTAGCACTGTTGTTGGTTCTGTCTGGTGCTGTATGGTCTAGCACTGTTGTTGGTTCTGTCTGGTGCTGTATGGTCTAGCACTGTTGTTGGTTCTGGTGCTGTCTGGTCTAGCACAGTTGTTGGTTCTGTCTGGTGCTGTCTGGTCTAGCACTGTTGTTGGTTCTGTCTGGTGCTGTATGGTCTAGCACTGTTGTTGGTTCTGTCTGGTGCTGTATGGTCTAGCACTGTTGTTGGTTCTGGTGCTGTATGGTCCTAGCACTGTTGTTGGTTCTGGTGCTGTCTGGTCTAGCACTGTTGTTGGTTCTGGTGCTGTATGGTCTAGCACTGTTGTTGGTTCTGTCTGGTGCTGTCTGGTCTAGCACTGATGTTGGTTCTGGTCTGGTATCAACCGTCTGTGATGAGTTGATCCCTGCCAGTCTAGCTGATGTCAGGTACAGTTAAAACATGACAGTAAAACTATCACGTTATATTACTGTACTGTATTATCTAGTTTTACAGTCACATCTGGTTACAGTACATTCATGTATCATATTCCTTTATAATATACTGTATGATAATATTATTTGCGCATAATGCAATTAAGCAGTAATAGCCTCAAGGGTGTGATTTATCGTCACTGTAATATCTATATATTATTGTCAGGGGTAGGGGGAGTTGTTAGGCACGACACTCAGTGGAGTGACGGTATTGAGGATAAATAAGGGCCTTGGGGGCTTTATTCCTTATTGCTAACCTTAACGGTTACACGACAAATTCGAAAAACCGCGAAACCGTATAAATCACGGCTTCAACGGACGCCTTTCGGCCAATCGCAATGGTTGTTATTCCTTGGCCCGTTGTAGAATGCAGTCTGCTGTTCTGCACTGTAAAACATATTTACGGTGTGTTAAATGTACTGCAGCAAACTACAGCCCCGTTTAACAGTGTGTCTAAGTGGAGCTAATGCCTTCACCAGTGTCCCCACGTGTACACTTGCGCCCCAGAGTGATCCAGTCCACTAGACTAGGGATCATTCACTGCCTCATCTCAAACAGCCGTCACAGTGTTGGTGTGCACTGAGATTGTGTGCGCCGGACGGAAGATTCTGTTCCTTTAAATTCAGAGATGTTAGGGAAGTTGAATCTGGGCCACAGGTTGAGGTGGAAACAGCCAAGGATCTCCCATGACTCTTAATGAAGTCCTAAATAAAGATGTCGGTGTTCCAGTTGAACCTGTTGGTTTAGCCCTGCAGGCCCCCAGCCCCAGCCCCAGCCCCAGCCCCAGCCCCAGCCCCAGCCCCAGCCCCCAGCCCCAGCCCCAGCCCCAGCCCCAGCCCCAGCCCCCAGCCCCAGCCCCAGCCCCAGCCCCAGCCCCAGCCCCAGGCCCAGCCCCAGCCCCAGCCCCCAGCCCCCAGCCCCAGCTCCAGCCCCAGCCCCAGGCCCAGCCCCAGCCCCAGCCACAGCCCCAGGCCCAGCCCCCAGCTCCCAGCCCCAGCCCCATCCCCAGCCCCAGCCCCCAGCCCCCAGCCCCCAGCTCCCAGCCCCAGCCCCAGCCCCAGCCCCAGCCTGGTATTAACCTATGTAAACAACCCTTTTGTTGGGCCCCAGTCAAATGACTTGACTGAGCACACAGACTTTTATCAAGACACTTTGCAGGCCAGACACTCCACAGCCTTGTCCAAACACGGCACCAGGGCCCAAGGCTAAACAGACCGGCTGCTAATGATACTTTAACGTGAGGTGCTTTTATTTCCTTAAATAAAGTAAAATAAGTAAAGCAAGTAAAAAATAACGTAGAATAAAGTAATAAAGTGATGGTAGTTGTACTACTACAGTAGCAATCAAAGGTTTCCCCAATGGGAAAGTGTGTCCAAACTTTTGACTGGTACTGTATGTGCTGAGTAGGTCCGTTAGAACCCCCCCCCCCCCCACACACACACACACACACACTCTTCTACAGGGGCTGTGCGGTTCCTTACTGTCAGTCGTCTGAGGTATCGAGTTGTAATGCGCTATGCATTACAAGTCGAGGAGAGTCGAAATTCAGCATTGTGCCCCGTGAAGCGCAGACGTTATTATGGGATGTCCTCACGGCTACTCATTCTGCAGAACTCATTACACACCCGTGATATCTCTCCAATTCAAACGTGACATGATTCATTCGCTCGTCGATAGCGAACCCGTAAAAATCACCAATCCATTTGACACGGCGTCACTAATGTACAGTAGATTCAATTCAGCGGTGGCTCTCCCTCCGAAGAAGTTCGTTTTCATATTCAGAGCAGCAGTTTCTATGGAGGAGAGGAGATGGCTCCTAGCCCCAGAGGAGATGTGCTCCTAGCCCCAGAGGAGATGTGCTCCTAGCCCCAGAGGAGATGGCTCCTAGCCCCAGAGCTGGTGCTGTGTCCTAGCTCTGGTGGGAGAGTGCCTCTCACACACTCCTCGGTGTCTGTGGTGGGCGTGCAGGGTTTTGGAACATGCTTTAGTACAGCCCTCAGTCTGGCTGAGGGAGCAGAGGAGAGGAGGGTTGAGGAGGGGAACAGAGGGGGGTGAGGAGGGGGGGGGGGGTGGTGGGGGAGATGTTGGGGAGCAGCTTTGTGTGCATCAGTAAAGTGTTTATTTAAGTGGAAGTGGAGGGAGGAGAGAGAGGGATAAAAGCCCCGACTAGATTAGGCTGGCACAGACAACTGAGGGCATGTGTTTGTGTGTGTGTGTGTGCCTCTGTATGTGTGTGTGTGTGTGTGTGTTTGCGTGTGTGTGTGTCTGTGTGTGTCTGTGTGTGTCTCTGTGTGAGTGCGTGCCTCTGTATGTGTGTGCGTGTGTGTGTGTGTGTGCGCGCGTGTGTGTGTCTGTGTCTGTGTGTGTGTGTGTGTGTGTGTGTGTGAGCGAGTGAGAGAGACTGTCCTTTAAGCTGCAGCAGGGACAGGGACAGTGGGTCACAGCTGCAGGAGCCTCTGAAGACTGCCAATGGAAGCACATTTGTGTGTGTGTGTGTGTGTATGTGTGTGTGCGTGCGTGCGCGCATGTGTGTGTGTGTACAGTATACACATAATGTATGTACAGTACAGTTTTTCCTCACTGACCTTTTTTCACCTTTGTGGTGTACGTATTCTTTTGCGTCGTATTATCATTTTGTACACCGCCACAGTGGCGACGCTACACCTCTTTCTGCCTTTTCAGACTTGTACAAAAGGGAGCTCAGGAAAGCTTTGTTAGAGATGTGTAGCGGCAGCAGCCCTGCATATTTCATAGCCGACACTCTGTGTATGAATGAATTAGATCATGTGTGTGTGTGTTGTGGAGTTCATGTTACTGCATAGGAGCTTCTCTGGGTCAGGCCTGTTGTTCCTGATGTTACCCATCACTATACACACACACACACACACACACACACACACACACACACACACACACACACACACACACGTGTGTGTTCCCATCCAACACTGAAAAAAAGGCCTTTGTATTTACACACACAAAAAAAAAAGAAAGAAAATCAGTTCCACATGATTGAAATGTGTTTAATCATCACACATTTGGTTGAACATTAAACAAATTGATAAATCAAAGATCATTTGTGTTGATGAAGCACATTTCAATCATGTGGAACACGACGTACACCATTATTTAAAATAAATCCAAAGGCTTTTTCTTTTCAGTGAAGACAACATCCATTATTTGTCAACGCACGATTCATTAATGTTGAATAAGTGTGAATTATGAATGCATTCTTCTGGCAAAGGTGGAGAACCACAACCACATCCATTAAACCTTCCTGGAACACTTACCCTGACCTGTATATCTGCACTCTAATGACATCCAACAACATCCACACTCAGGTGGGTTGTCGGGTCATCTGGGGTCAACTGTCCCTAATGTCCTGATGTAGAACCCCCACCCCCGCCTCCACTGACCCCATGTGACCCCCCTCAGAGGAGCAGAAGGTCAGATCTGTTAATCTACGTATCATGTATGTATCACGTGTCAGTCACAAAGAGAATACGCTCCCGAAACCACTTGAAAACTAGCAAACGATAGGTATTTAGTGATCCTAAAACGGTTGTTTGTTATATTGAATGGGCTCTTCAACACTTCAACTTTCGTAATATGCAAAAAAACGGAAAACAAAAATCAAAACAATTAAAGAAGAAGAAGAAGCTTTGCTGATTTGTGCGACTTGACATTTGCCGAGTTGCGGCCCAGACCGTGTCGTGTCATATGTACATACAGTCTGACCTATATATGTGACACGTTCTAATGCTTTGGTCCTCGTATCGGGATCTGAGGTAATGATCAGACTTTTCTTTCAAAAAATTTGAATACATTTCCGCATTGTTGAAAATCATTGACAAATCGCTAGTCAACTAACACAGCTTGTTTTGTGAGCCTGCTAACAATGTAAAGTAGTGTTCTAGTTAACTAGGTAGCAGTGGGGATTCCTCACCAAATCCATTGCGTTGCAGTATTTGGGCTTGACTAGCGAGTTTGTGTTGTGATTCTCAACAACGTTGAAACGTAGTTCCGTGTTTCAAAAGAAAATTGGTTGGTTGCCGATATGAGGCCGATATGAGGACCAAAGCATTAGAACGTGTCACATATGCAGACATACAGAAGGTTTATAAAGCAGCGGTGAGATCCCTAGTGTCTAGTGGGAATGAGCATCTGAACAGACAGGTACAGTAATAGTGAATGACTAATCATTACACCGCAGGGCCTGCTGCTGCTGTTGTGAACTTTTCTGTCGCAGCCACACAGAGAGTTGGCTGATTTCCTTTCCCGAGTCCCAAATAATCAGAGCCTGTCGTCCCGGTAACGCCCGCTTCCCGCCTGGAGGGGGGGAGGGGGGGGGGGGGGGGGCGGGGGGGGAGAGAGTGGAGAGAGAGAGAGCAGTGGTGTTGCTATCAACCCTAGTATTACCCTCACAGCATGCCGACGCCACTCCCCAGACTCTCTGCAGCCTCTCCACAAAGAGGAATCGATGGCACCATAACACACACCGTGTGACAGTAGAAGACACCCACCAGTGTGACAGTAGAAGACACTCGAAGCCGCTGCATCCTGGACGGATGCGTGTGGATGCGTCTTGATTTCTCAGTTCGTGGGTTCGATTTTAATTACCTGCTCCTCTCTGTCTGTCTCTCTCTCTCTCTCTCTCTCTCTCACGTCACGGCGGTAGCCATTTGTTATGGCGATTGGGTGGAGCTGTAGATAAGAGGCGGAGGAGGGAGGCTTCAGCAGCAGAGAGAGGAGAGGCCCTTCTTCTTCAGATGGGAAGCCACAAGCTGTCTGTCCCACTTTGCCAACCCAGCCGAACTCCCAAGCCAGGGATGAGCTGTGTGTTCCTAATTGATCAGAATGGCCAAATCACGATCTGCAGATTATCATGGGCAACAGCACAAAGGAAAGGCAGAGAGAGGGTTGAAAAAAAGACTCTGGGTCAGCAAGAACACAAGTAAAGAACAAGAACTGAACTGCTTTGCATTCAGTCCACTCACTGGCCTGGGAACACACACACACAGACTCGTACACACACACACAGACTCGCGCATACACACACAGACTCGCGCACACACACACACACACACACACACACACACACACACACACACACACACATACACACACACACACACACACACACACACACACACACACACACACACACACACACACAGACTCTCGCACACTCACTCACACACACACACACACACACACACACACACACACACACACACACACAAACATACAAACACATGTATGCACACACATACACACACGCAAACCCACACACTCATTCGCACCCCTTCAAGGAATTATTTCCTGAAGCTAATGTTCCTTGACGTTCTCTTCAACAACAAGATTGTTCAGATGGGCCTCCTGTACGGTCCGTCGTCGTGTTGTCAGGGCCAGTTTAATAACCCATTTGTTTTGCGTGAGAGAACAATAATTGGCAGCTCTTAATCTTATTTATAAAGTTGATTCAATAGCGATCGCTTCCGAGGTGTGTTTAAGTGCGTAGCTGTTGATTATCACCGCGGACGGGATACTTTTCTTTATAGCCACTGCTCTCCACAGCAGACGTCAGACACAACTAATGATTCACTTGAATGAGCCGGAGAATAATAGCTCTATATTTTTTCAAGACAGCTCATCAACCGCGAATGTCATTTTTTGTTAGTCATCATTTTGCATGTGCAGTGGGATTGATACAGTCGATACAGGCTACAGTGCGCAGCGTGTCAATCGGTAGAGCACAGTAGCGGCGCTAAAATAGGTATATGAACGTGTCTTGTAGTAAACGGAAATGCAGGAAATGCCTCGGAATCTCGAGGCGCTTGGGATTCCACTTTCCGAGGCGGAGATTGGGGCCTGTCACTTGAGAGATAAACAGATAAACTGAGAGAGATGAGAGTGTTTTATTCGGGAATGCAGTGAATTTAATCCGTCGTTAGAAGAAGCCTTGTTTTTCAAAGTAGCGAGAGCTGCAGAGAGTGTCGCTAGTATATTCCCTTTGGACGGCAGGCACAGCTTGAGTGGAACCAGGATCCAGGTACAGCTTCCATTTCAAATGCTGGCTGGCTGTGTGTTTCCTAGGGAGGGGGGGGGGTCCTGGCTGGCTGGCTGTGTTACCTAGGGAGGGGAGATCCTGGCTCCTCCACCACAATGCAGCCAGTATCTTCTCTGACAACAGCTGCTAAGTGTGTCCCTCGAGGTGGGTGCCAGGATTAACTCACAACACCAATTAAAGACACACGTTCATTTTTATGGAAGATGAATTATTAACAGCAAGGGGTGACCTCACCTCCCTGTGGAGGGCTATACCTCCTTCTCCTTCTGTCCATCTCCCCTCCTCCTCCCCTCCCCTCCTCCCTTTCCCTACTGATCTATCTACAGTATATCCTCTCCTATGTGTCCTCCTGTGTCCTTCTGATGTTCGGTCCTAGTCTTTGAAATGTTTTGCCGTTTGACGCTTACGGTATGTGTGATGAATGTTTTCTCCTTGTCTAACGGCCCAGGGACCGTAGATAAAACATTTACTGTTAAGCTATATTCTGCATCAGATCTCATCAACTTCTGAGGTACTGTGTTGTTGTTGTTGTTGTTGTACAATATTGTCCCTCTCAAATAAACATAATACATCGGGAATACCTCCCATGCCAATTCAAGCTTTCCCCTCCTCCCTCTATATACCCTCTATCCTCTTTCTCCCTCCTCTCTTCTTTCTTTGGTGTGGAGTCCAACTCTACTAATGACTACCCCCAGGTACCAGATAGTCCAATGCTTTGACCACTTTTTCACTGTACCTCCATATTGCTACCCTGAGGTGCACAATCTGGTTGTCTGATCACTGCTGCACAGTGCCCAGGTGAGCCCAACCGCAGGGGAGAACACTCTCTCACACATCTCACACGCATCCTCTGGCCTAGCTGTAATGATGCAGCATGGGAGATGCATGCCACCCACTCTGCTCAGTTAATAAGCCCAGAGTAGTGTGTGTGTGCGTGTGTGTGTGTCTGTGTGTGTGTGTGTGTGTGTGTGTCTGTGTATCTGTGTATCTGTGTGTGTGTGTGTTGTGTGTGCACGCGCGTATGCATATGTATATGTGCGTGCATGCCTGTGTCTGTGTGTGGTGTGTGATGTGTTTGTGTGTGTGTGTGTGTGTGTGTGTGGGTGCACGCACGCACGCGCATATGCATATGTATATGTGCGTGCATGCCTGTGTTTGTGTGTGCATGGATGCCTGTGTTTGTGTGTATATGTCTGTGTGCGCGTGCGTATGCGTGTGTGCGTGTCTACAGTATGTGTGCTCTAGGTTCTGCATAATCATCCTCTTAAAAAGAGCCGTCACTCATGTTCTAATTAGAAAGCCGTTAGGTGGTGATGGGATAAAGGTAGGCTCTATCGGATGTTCTACCTACATCTGTAATTGGCGTTAAGAAGGCGTGGAGAGACAGTGGGAGGGGATTGTTTGTAAGGAGGGAATTGCCTCGATGTATGACATGGCTATTATTATGCAGAAATAATTGGATTTTTTCCCCCCATGCCCTCCTCTGCAGTGGCCTCTCATGCGTTAAAGACAGCTCGGAACAGCCCTCAGCGAAACTGAGGATCGAAACTGAATCGAAATTGATTATTTAGGGGGGAATTATCTTTTTCCCACCATGACATCGACTGTGAAGTATTTGGAGTTGGAGTCAGGACAGATGGCTCTGGTCAGGGGAGGAGTCCGGTGCAATGGATTCCAATTGTTCATCTCTCTTGGGTTTCGCTCCAAAAAGAATGTAAATAGGAATTTAAAAGTAGAACAACAAAACATTTTGGCGACTTTATTTGTGTACTCCGTAGCTGTTCTTTCCATTTCTCTCTTTTCTGTTTTGAGAGAGAGCGCTTCGCTTCCTGGACGTGTTTTTCTTTTCGTCTCTGGAGGAAAGAAATGCGTCGGATATTGACGCCTCGGGTTTCATAAATGAGAATGTTACTCTATCCAGACGCCAGCTTTTCTCCACCATTCAATAATAAAAGCATGTTGAGGGAAAATGGATAGTTTTAACCTTTCAAAGTAATTTAATACGGCCATTAAATCAATCGAGACAAGCAATACGTCTTGGTTATGATCACGAAATACATTGCCTGCCGGTTTCCTCTTTAGACTTAATTTAATGACGGTACCATGTCCCTTATCGTCTGATGAATGACTTGATTATGAATTATGAATGTAGGAGTGTATGAATGTACCCTTCACAAGGACGGAGAAAGAAGGAGAGTGTTGAAAAAACGGTCCACACGCAGACAACTGGCCGTGGATGAACCAGTCTTGTTCAAGGCCTCAGGCAGGGATTCCAGACCTCTTTGTCTTGTGCTCCCCACATTGACCTCAATCATTTCCCGTGACCCCATGCACTCACTGCAATGTAAGTCGCTTTGGATAAAAGCATCAGCTAAATGGCGTTTATTGTTATTATTATTATTATTATTATTATTATTATTATTGATTTTGGGCCATGGCAACACATATTAATGGCATTCAAGTGTATTCTAATCACCTAAAAGATCAACTCTAATTGGTCCAAAAAACGTTGGCTACCGTTTTACTGTAATACACAGAACATTTCTTGTTCATTCAAAATGAAAGAAATGTGTGTCTTATTTATCAAATCCTAGAAATACAGTAGTCCTCTCCTCTCGATTAGACTCTTCTTGGTTTCTCTTTAGGCTTCTAATCTGTACAAAGACTGACTGTTTGAACTCTGATTCTCCAATAAGACTAGGTCCTTGTAGGCTGAATTACAGTAAAAAAATAAAAATGATTTACTGCTTTATGGATTAGCCCCCCAGGACCCAGGTTTTAATGTGATCTCAATCAACGGGGTTGATTTTCAGTCAATATGGAGGAAAAACGCTTTCATACAATTGTCTTTTGTCTTGTGAAGCTGATGTAGGGATTTAATTAAAGCAGGAAGAACTGAGGGAGCGGTCTAAGAGCATAATGAATTGCCACTGACCATGAGAACGAAAGACCAAGCTACTTCCTCCCTAGGCGATATTCACAGTAATCTGCAGCAGAGGGGCCAGCTAGAAATCCTCCCTTAACCATCCCTGGTACAACACAACGTACTGCAGCTAGCTACAATTCTCAACACCAAAATGTAGGTTTCAACATACCCACTCATTCAAGGGCAAGAGTGATCCCTACTGTACTTACCCATCATCTTGTCCTCCCCCACTGTTACTGCGGAAACGCTATACTGTCGACAGCTAACATTCTATCGAGTCTCTTTTGAGTCGTCTGGGCAGAAGCTAGCTTCATATTCGGATGCTAATTTCAGTGCTGGGAAAAATGCAGTAGCAATCGGACTGTTTTATGCCACAGTACCGTAAAAAGTCATTCCTGGATTAAAACGGACCACAGCGGATTTCCAGGCTTTCCGTGGCCCGTTCATATGCTAATGAGGGAGAGGATGATTGTTTCCTCATATTTTAATCTCCTAGCCGGGCCCTGGGGGGTGACGCGGGGGGGGGGAGGAGGATGGGGGGAGGGCGGAATATCCTCATATGGAGATTTTCCAAGGCACCAGCTAATAAAGTGTAAGAATTATTGCTGCCTCCTCTGTGGTTGGTTTAATATGTTTCACTTGCACAAACTTTGGAGTTCTTCTCTGAAATAAAAGCACGGTTTCACTCTCGGCGCTGAATAATACTGGTGGTGAACTCTAGACAGCTATTCATGCATACTGCAGTTGTTTCAACTTTGACCACAGGGCAGACTGGAAAAGAAAGACTTATTGAATATACTAATGTGTCATTTGCATAAATATACATAATAAAGAACCTTTGTGTGAAGCTGCTGTTCAATATTCATGTTTTTTTTTTTTTTTTACTTGTATGCCAGAGGTCACACAATTAAGAGGGAGAATGTAGAAGAGTGATCTTATGTGGATCCTTTAGCGGTGATACTGGTGATGTTAAGAGTGAAGGGAGCAACATTAAAGAGATGAGGGAGACTGAAAACGGCAAATATAGTTTGAGGAAATATGCAAATGATGTAGACTTAAAAATATGTTCTTTTCTCTCTCACCACCTCTCTCCCACGCATATACAGCTAAGAGACAAAGTATATACACACACATGCACACTCTCACACACACACACACACACACACACACACACACACACACATGAGTTGTCTGAAGGTCACAAACACTCTCCATCATCCTTATCCTTATCACATGGTGGGTCCGTGCAGACTGCAGACATTGGTTGGTTATCCTGTCTGCTGGATGTTTGTTTATGACATTAGAGGAGCGTTTGTGTTGACGTTAACGAGCTACAGTGCGGAGAGGTTTTTTAGGAACATCATGTCCCTTTTTAATTAAACCCAGGCGACTGGTTCTTCCTGTTCGTAGAGGAGAGAGAGAGAGAGAGAGAGAGAGAGAGAGAGAGAGAGAGAGAGAGAGAGAGAGAGAGAGAGAGAGAGAGAGAGAGAGAGAGAGAGAGAGAGAGAGAGAGAGAGAGAGAGAGAGAGAGAGAGAGAGAGAGAGAGAGAGAGAGAGAAGAGAGAGAGAGAGAGAGAGAGAGAGAGAGAGAGAGAGAGAGAGAGACAGAGAGAGAGAGAAACAGAGAGAGAGAGAGAGAGAGAGAGAGAGAGAGACAGAGAGAAACAGAGAGAGAGAGAGAGAGAGGACACAAGCCTTAGCAACGGTCGCCAGGACACTCCACCGCTCGGGTGCACAGGAGAATATCAGACTATGCTCATTTTTTATGCTGTTTTTTGTTGTGTCGTGTGTGTGTGTGTGTGTGTGTCTGTGTCTGTGATCACATAGTGTAGGTGATGCCCTACTTAAATGAAAAAATCTGTATTTTAGTGATTTCCAGAGTGATTGAATGTGTTATGTGTTTGTGTCTGTGTGAGAGAGAGAGAGAGAGAGAGAGAGAGAGAGAGTGAGAGAGTGAGAGAGAGAGTGAGAGAGGGAGAGAGAGAGAGAGAGAGAGAGAGAGAGAGAGAGAGAGAGAGAGAGAGAGGGAGAGAGAGAGAACCAGAGAGCGAGATAGAGGCAAATGAAGGGCCTAATTCACTAACATTCCAACTGGGAACAGAGGAGAATGGTTTGTAATGAGAGGAGGGTGATCCTGTGATGGGGAACAGAGTATTGACTGGCTATGTAAAAGGCTATTTCTCCTGTAAAGCACACTGAATTGCGTCTGTGCACGGAATGTACTCTATATGAATACAGTTTGAGGTGATTGGATTGGATTCTTATGGCTGCTAAATCTAGCACCGGGAACCCTGCGTTCCCCACGAGCTCCTGTCATTGGGGTAGGACGACGTCCTCTTCCCCGTTGATGTATTTTTAGACGCAGGAATGAATTCATAATGGTGTCTGTTGACACACTGTACCGTTGTATAGTTCCAGTATATTCCGAGCCTCTTCCGCCACCGTGCCTCAGAGAGAAAGGATCTCAGCCCGGCTCCAAAAATAGGCTGCATTCTTTCCTCTGCCTCAGGAAGCTCTGGAATAGTCCGGAACAGCCCTCTCTCTGTCCCCCTCCGTCCCCTCCACCCGCAGGGTCACACGCTGTCTCCAGACATCCCTGACCCTGTGCCAGAGCCTGTGTGTGTGTGTCCGTGTGTGTGTATGTGTGTGCGTGCGCATGTGTCTATGTGTGTCCGCGTGTGTATGTGCGTGTGCGTGTGTGTCTCTGTGTGTGTGTGTGTGTATGTGTGTGCGCGTGTGTATGTGCGTGTGTGTGTGTCTCTCTCTGTGTGTGTGTGTGTGTGTGTGTCTCTGTGTGTGTGTGAAAGAAAACAGCACTCAGATGTTGAAGAAACAGCACTTACACTCTAGGAAATGATGAAGCCTGTTAAATATATAGAACACGGAGGAATTGTGTGGGAGATGAGGTGATGAGAGGCTATAGAATCTCCTCTACACCCACACGCACACACACACACACGCGCACACACGCACACACACACGCACACACACTTCTTGCAGGGGTTAACTCAGCTTGCTGAATATAGCGGGGGGGGAAACCTGACCTTATAGAGGTCAATCAGCTCTAACTGTTCCCGAGAAGGAGACATAATGAGAGGGGAGAGGAGGGAGGGATGAGAGACAAGAGACAAGAGAGAGACAGACGGAGGGAGAGAGAGAGAGAGAGGCGAAGGGAAGCGGTCATTTGAAACCCATTTTTCGAGAGCTCTCCAGGAGGTACTAATTGTTTGGCGACTGGAGTACTCTTTAGGGAGATGAGGGGCTATCTGAGGATGTGTGCAGAGGAGATAATGTGTGTTCACATGGTTCTGCCTCTAATAAAGACCAGCCCAGGGTCTCTATGGGGGGGGGGAGGGGGGGGGGGCGGTACAGGGGAGGGAGGGAGGGAGGAAGAGAGGGACTGGGGGGAGAAGGGTTACCGGAAGGGAGAAGAGTGAGAGGAGGAGGACTGGTTACCTTGAACAAACAGAGAGCAGAGGCTCAGGGAGCATTGTTATTTATCAAGCTGTTGAAAAGGGGAAAAGGTGCACCATATTTCACAGAGAGATAGGGTGTTTTGGCTTTGTTTTGTCTTTAACCCTGATTTTACCCTGTACCAAGGAATGTGTGTGCAATATGACATACTGTATGCATACCTCTCCTCCCCTCCCCTCTCCTCACCTCACCTCACCTCCTCCCCTCTCCTGTCCTCCCTCCTCTTCTCCTCCCCTCCCCTCTCCTCCCCTCTCCTCTCCTCCCCTCACCTCTCCTCTCCTCCTCCCTCTCCTGTCCTCCCTCCTCCTCTCCTTTACTCTCCCCTCCTCTCTTCTCCTCCCCTCCCCT
>NC_137680.1:16699407-16704407 GCF_963989245.1 Nansenia antarctica | reverse complement strand
CGTACTCCTAATTGGTAGTTGACTGAAGGTTATAGGTACACCGCCCCCGGGAGGTCGGAGTGGAAAGCGTGTTGTTGTTGAACGGGTTGGTAATTGGTAATAAGAGAGTAATGGCTATTTTCTCTGAGGGTGGGAAGGGGAGAGAGAGGTGGGGGGGGGGGGCAGTTATCCACCGGTTCACGCTGCGTATCACGGCCGTGCTCTTGACCTCCCGCCCCCCTGCCCCCCCGTCACCCCCTTCCACTTCCTCTGGAACAGAGGCACCCCACCCAGGCCTATCCCTTCCGCTCCCCCGCTCCTCTAGTTCCTCTAGCCCCCCCACCCCCCCCCCCCCCCCCCAGTCCCCCCCCACCCCCTCCAATGCCACCCTGGTACGGTCCAGGTTAGCCCCCCCCCCCCCCCCCAGGCCTTCTAGAGAGGATTGCAGTGAAACATGGAGGCCAATAAAAGTTTCATTAGCCACACACGCCGGCGGTTCCGAACGCCAAGTAACATTTGGGGAAAGGTCATGTGGGGGCTCGCCGCGGGCGCCTGCCCCTCTGCTGCATTGCAAACTAGACCAAGTGACAGACCCTCGTCACTCACTCACACACACTCACGCGCACGCACGCAGACACACACGCGCACACACACGCACACGCACGGACGGACGGATGCACACACTTGCACTTGCACGCGCGCGAACACACGCGCACACGCGCGATCTCTCCTCAATGTCATCCCCGTTCTCATTGTCACGGCACGGCTCCAGTGTATGCCAACCCCCCCCTCTCCCCCTCCCCTCTCCTCCCCTCCCCTCCCTCCGCCCCCGCTCCTGTTCGCCGCCCAATCCCTCCCTCTCCGTGCCAGGTCTCAAAGTGTCAGTGAAAACTGCTGTTGTCAGCTGACATTTCCAATCACTCGGCGAGTCCCCAAACTACAGACAGTCTTTTAGGTTTGAGGACAGAGACGGGCGCAGAATCTTAAGTACGCCGCAGCTTCCAACTTCTTTGGATTTTTATGGTCTTTCTCCCTTTTTTTCTTTTATTCACTTATATAAAGCTTACCGTCTGTTGCTCCTTTTCACTTTCTTTTTTACTCACTGTATACTGTGAGAAAACTAGTAAAGAAAAGAAAAGATATCAAAATCTATATATGTAAAATGAACTCAAATACAACAATCTGAAAGGGTCTTATCTAGATTACCCAGAAGGCCTTACTGGATCCACAGCTCGTCGTGTCCCAGGGCTTGGCTGAGACAACGCTATGATGAAACAGTAGGATGTCAGCTAGCGCCAGACGCTAGTCCCAGAGCTGTGAGTGAACACAGATGCATTCCTCCGTTGACCCCCCCCCCACCTCCCCCGCGCCGCCACCTCCTGTCTTTAGACAAACAAGCCTCTCGGCCCCTGCTGACAGGCCTAGGAAACCCCGGCGCATTCACCGCATTCAGAAGGCCTGATTAGGAAACATGACTTATGAATGTGAACTTCCCCCCCGAGAGTATGTGTACGCGCTTCATCACGTGTGTCTGGATGTCCACTAGCGTCAGAGAGAGAGAGGGAGACACAGAGAGAGAGAGAGAGAGAGAGAGAGAGAGAGAGAGAGAGAGAGAGAGAGATAGAGAGAGAGAGAGAGTGAGAGAGAGAGAGAGAGAGAGAACGCAGCGATATTTCTGCTGTGTTTATAGCCCTCTGTTAAACTAGGATATTAGTATTTCACACTTCTACAATATGCTAGAAGAATATGCCAAGGCTACTGAACTCCCTGGCATGCAAGCGAAAACATGAAAAAAACGAAACAAATTTGACCCTCTCTATCAGGTTATCTCTCCTCAAAACATGAAGGCATTGCTACTGTGAAATACATCTAGTGGCCTCAGTTTGTACTTGTGGCGGTCTGCTTTTAGAATTTTTTTCTTCTATGAAAAGGCAGCTGTGCCAGCTGAGGTCTTAAGTCTGACTGACAGCTGAGATGGCAGTGCTTTCACTCCCCTCTCCCCCTGTCAACCCCCCCTCCCTCCATACACACACACACACACACACACACACACACACACACACACACACACACACACTCAACTCTTCCTCGCTCTCTCTCTTTCTCTCTCTCTCTCTCAACTATCTCACTCTGCCCCCCCCACCCTCCTCCTCTCTCTCCCCCCCACTCCTCACCCTCCTCTCTCTCCTTGTCTCTCTCACTCTCCCCCCCCACACTCCTCACCCTCCTCTCTCTCCTTGTCTCTCCCTCCCCTCCCCCCACTCCTCACCCTCCTCCTGTCTCTCACCATGATGTTTAAACCCCAAACCCCTCTATCCTCTATGTTCCCATATGAGTCTATGATGTCCTGTCACTGGCATCCAAAGACAGGGTTACTCATGGGCAGCTCTTGTCTTAAAAGCTCTCTGGAGAATCCCAGGGGGAATCTCAACAGGAAGCCTCTATATGGATGCTGCTGCTACAGCCTCTCATATCAACCATTAGATCCTGGCTATCTGATATCCAGGCCTCTTCCTACACCCAGCGAGGGCTATATTTGAACAGCGTAGAAACCGGTCTTCACGCAAACGCGGACGGGGTGTGTGCACGTGTCTTCAATATTATTGCTATTTTCAAGGCCAGCGTTCTCCAGCGCGCCTGACGGCACTTGACCCGCTCACGGTCACGAACACGCTTCTATTAACCGCTACTCCATCCACCGGAGCGCGGGCGAAGTGTAGTAATTTCACCTTGTTTTCACCGCCGACATATATTGCCAATACTCGAAATATGGAGCCCTTAAGATTACCGCCGCTGGCTCGATGAACCGTCGGGCTGTAACAAATTGCTCCTTAACTTCCTAGCTAATAACTATACCTGCATGTCTGCTTTGTGTTTAAAAGGTAGCCCCCCCGCCCCTCTCCACCCCCCCCCCCCCCCCCCCCCCTCCTCACCCCCAGGTCTGAAGCTGTCTAAGACATCAGGACCACTCTGGTTCTCTCTCCAGAGGGATCGTTGCAGCCTCAGCACTTCTTCACCGGGGTCTTTAGGGGCTGTGGGTCTGACCCAAGCGTGTCCTCTCCTCCCCTCCGCATGCAAACCCTATGGGCCTGTCAGAGGTGGAAGTAGCTCATCCTATACATCTTTCCACTGCTGGATTTATGGTAAACATCGTCCCAGTGAGACATCCACCCCCCCCCCCCCCCCAAGACATGATTGACTGGCAACGGACTGGCAAAACACTCAATCTCAGCATTTTTCGATGGGGAAAACCTTTAAAAAAAACACTTAAAGGGAATCAATGCAAATGTAGATATCTGATGCACGCTCTCGCCTATACAGTACAAGTGCCAACTGACAGGGGGATGGGGGGGGAAATCGGAAATGCCAGAGACAAGACAGCTGCATCGGTTCCCAATTAAGAGACACCGCACACACACGCACACACACACCTGGAGGAAAGTTGAAAGAATGTGCCTGTGTGCATCTCTGCGCGGGAGACATCAAAAGCGGTGCATCCGTAGCTGTCGGCGGGAATGAAAACACTTATCAGAGGGGTAGCGGGGCCCTTAGAGGGCTGTCATTAGCACATCACTCAGATCTGCTGAGATCAGGAATGTGCTCTCTGTGTGTGTGTATGTATGTATGTGTGTGTGTGTGTGTGTGTGTGTGTGTGTGTGTGTGAGAGTGTGTGTGAGAGTGTGTGTGTGTGTGTGTGTGTGTGTGTGTGTGTGTGTGTGTGTGAGTGTGTGTGAGTGTGTGTGTGTCTTGCTACTCCAATCTTTGCAGTATGTGTGGTTTGTTGTTGTGTTTACCATACATGGAATCACATTAAAATGGATGCCGATTCCTGCCCTTTTGTAGTGTTGTTTTGGGGAAAACTCGATTTCAAAAGGATTTTAAGGAATTCAAGTACAGTTATACAATACTGTCAATCCAGAAGTGAATTTTTGGAAGAAAATGGTGCCAATATTTTCCCTGGGTTCTTTCCAAGAGAAAACCTCCTCATTCTTGCGCGCCAGTGAGTGTTCCAGGGTAGCGGTGTGTCCTCCTGCTGTCCTCCCCTGAGGTCAGCTCAGTACCCGGCCTGAAGGAGTGGGCCGTGTGGCATTGATCCGGGTCAGGCCCAGGTCAGGCCCAGTTCAGCCTCAGGTCTCCCAGGACTTCTGCTTCTCTCATTGAGACGAGAAGGAGAGAGGGGAGAGGAGAGGAGGGGAGAGGAGAGGAGGGGGAAGGAGAGGAGGGGAAGGAGAGAGAGGAGGGGAGAGGAGAGGAGGGGAAGGAGCACTGGATCCAGATGGTACCAGATCACACAACATCCTGAACAACCTTCTCACCAGCCCTCTTATTTTCTCCTCTATTGTCAGTAACGCTCTCAATGGCATTCCCCACCAACGGCTTAGATGTGTGGAGTTCTGGAAGTGGAATTCTATATCAGTGAATAGAATTAAGTAATTAAACACCTCTCTGGGTGGCGGGTGGAATGTGTGTTTTTTTTTTACAGAGGCCTTCATCCTCCTGTTTTTCTCACACCATCTGTGAATTCCACAACGTCACAAGAGAATGGCAGAAGGTTTTATCTTTTATTGCTGCTTGCTTTTCAAAACACCATAGATCTGGGTCTTGGCAGGCTGGGACTGTTTCATATAACAAACCCCGAACACATACATCTCTCTCCAGCACCATGACTTACTCTCTCCCCTGTTTCGATTGGAAACTGGAAACTGCAGACACGTTTTAACAGATTTCGGGGGGGGGAATATGTCATTTCAGGTCAAATTGCACCTGTCATGGAAAGAGTCTGGTAATGTTGCAGTAACCTGCTGAGGAAAACCGACTTCCTGAGAAATGACTGGTCCTCGTCAACGAAACTTCGACACATAATAACACATGCGTGCATGACGTTAGGATCAAACACACACACACAGAATTAGAGAAAAGAGAAGCAGATGGCTGTGTTGCTTTGGTTTGTGTCGCGTTATGTTTGTGGTGCGGTATTTCTGAATCTCAGTGCATTTGATTACACACTGACCCTTGGGTTA
>NC_137680.1:16689407-16694407 GCF_963989245.1 Nansenia antarctica | reverse complement strand
CACTAACCAATACCCTGATGTCATCTGGTCCAGGGTTCACTAACCAATACCCTGATGTCATCTGGTCCAGGGTTCACTAACCAATCGATTGCTGAACAGAACGACAGCCAATAGGCTGAACAGAACACAGCTAATAGGCTGAACAGAACGACAGCCAATAGGCTGAACAGAACACAGCTAATAGGCTGAACAGAACACAGCTAATAGGCTGAACAGAACACAGCTAATAGGCTCAACAGAACACAGCTAATAAGCCTACTATCGTCTGACTGGATTTTCCTCCATCGTTTGTTCATTTGATTAAAATGGACGTGGTGCCACAGGAAGAGAGATGAGAAGGACACCCGACAACCGCCGTGGGTTAAGACCGTCTGACAGTTAAGACTGTCTGCTTAATGAAACGGTCAGGTGATGTTCCTTCAAACACGCGTAGGTACGTCACATGGACGTGTTACGCGCTGAATAAAGATGAGGGGATTCGGTTCCTTTTCCTCCGTCTAGAAGGAGATCAGGCTTTTTGTCAAGTGGTAATGACGAACATGTTTGCGAAGCATTACGTTGTTAATTTCAAACGGCTGTTTTTCTCGGGCCTCTCGAGAGACACGGAGAGAGAGAGAGAGAGTAAGAGACGGGGAAAAAGAGAGAGAGAGAAAGAGAGAGAGAGATGGTGGAAAGGAGAGAGAGAGAGCAAAAGAGAGAGATGGTGAAAAGGAGAGAGAAAGAGAGAGAGCGAAAGAGAGAGATGGTGAAAAGGAGAGAGAAACAGAGAGAGAGACAGAGAGATTCATGTTTGGCTAAATGATGGTCTTCTCATTAGAGAGAAAACATAATCTAAATATTTGTGTGTACTGCACATCTCACTGAGGCCCCTCGCTCTCCCTTTGAACAATGAAAGATTGTGTGCAGATGAAGAGGAGTGAGTTTGCATCCAAATCCTTTTCCCATTGAGAGAGAGAGTGAGAGGGGGGGGGGGTGAGAGGAAAGAGAGGGAGAGAGGGAAAGAACAGATGTTGCTGGATGAAAGTGAAAGGAAAATAAGGAATGTACTCACTTACTCATTCTGTGCATATTTACATTTACGATTTTAATTAGCGATTGAAAATGTATAATTTAACTGGGTGACATGCTATACCCCCCAAAACTTGAAAGATTGAATTTCATGGCTGTGGTTTCCCCTGACACCCATAGACACACACCCACACACGCACGCATGCACTCACGCACTCACACACACGTGTGCTTCTTGCACGCTATGTCTCTCCTCTCCTCCTGGCTAGCCCCTCCCGTGCGCCTTGTTAAACTGGGCGTAACGTTGTAAATAGAAATCAATCTCTGCATTCTTAAACTTGGACCTTTTGTCCCCCAGTTCGCTTCCTGTTGACCGCCGCTGAGCCGGAGGGGTCGATGACCTAAGGAACACACTCCGGTCCGCTCACACACACACACACACACACACACACACACGCACACACACACACACACACACACACCACAGATAGACAGCCAGAGAGCAGAGGCGGGAGCCCAGAGCCAGGCCCATCCAGGAGGGAGGCCTGACTGCCTGCCTGCTCACAGTGGAAACTGCCTGCAGGAGGCCCCGCTCTCTCTTGCCAGGGATCTGTCTAGCTCTTCTCTCTCTACCTCTTTACCCCCCCCCTCTCTCTCTCTCTCCTTCTCCTGTAGAGCCACATGAAACATCTGCCCTGGCACTGTGGAGTGGAGGGTGTCAGGAACATCTGCACAAACTCTCTCTCTCTCTCTTTCTCTCTCTCTATCTCTCTCTCAAAGACACACTCACACACACACACACACACACACACACACACACACATCTGCACGTGCTCACTCTAGCATGTAGTAGAACCTAGTAAGTGTGGAGGACAGCCTAAGCAAGTGAACAGACTCTCCTGAATGAACCTGAATGTTGATTCAGAAACATCCCTCCTGACAGACATCTGTACAGCATATGAGTAGAGCACCTGTTAGAGAAGTTATTTACATACTGTAGATAATGTACAGCACAGTACCGGTATACATGTAGCTTATGAGTCGCATTTTAAGCATTAGCTAGATCTGTTCCGACCATACCTTAGAACCATGCTCTTGTGACCATGGTTGCACAATTCTAGATGGAAAATTCCCATGGGAATTAACGGGGAATTGACGGGCATTTGGGAGAATTTATGAGAAATGTTTGTCTTTGACTTGAAAACAGCCTCTTTAAACGTCATTTTGGTCGACATTTTCATCTGTAATTGAGTAAAATTGTAACACGAAGTTTGAAGTAACATTGACCTACTTTACAGATTATCCATGAAAAAATAAAGAAAATAAGATCAAGTAGTAATTAGCCTGCGGACATTTCTGGGGGAAGATCAAGGCCAAATGACCAATAACATCATGTTCACATTGAAGGTCTCTAGTTTTAGCCCTCCGTCATACATCAGTTTGAGGGAATGACGGCCACCTTGTTTCTATTCCTCTCACTCACTCGCAGCAGTCCCATGTGTGCTGTCACCTCTTTGGTTTTACACAGCTTCAATCTCTAATCTTTAGTTCAATCGTTGGCGAGTTATTTCTTGAACTTTTCTCAACATGACGGACCAGGTGTGGACAGCTGGAAGCGTTTTTTCTCTCCCTCCGTCGTCGCTCCTCTATGGTCTGAATGCAGATGTGGAGATGGCAGCAGTGTTTCCACTACAACGTGCTGCAGGGAAGTCATTCTCCAAATAGCTCATTTCATTCCAACAATTGAAAACACAACGTCCCTGTGTGCTTTTGGAATAGGGGAAAATTCCCAAGAAATTCCCAAATTTCCAGAAATTTCCTGGAAACCTTCTGCTACTTTGCCACCCTAGTTATGACATGTACCAGGGTGGTACTGCAGCTGCGCCCTGTGGTTTGATGTGTTCACTTGGACTCCTGCGTAGTTCTGTGGACGTCCCACAAGGTGGCCCAGAACACACACACAGACCTTCTGTGACTGAAATGAAAAATGTGTCGCAACAGCAGAGAGACGTTCAGCTCCCTCACAGAGGGTATCACAGAGGGTATGGGAATGAATGTGCATACCTGGCTCTGTCCCGACTGTCCATCAGTCTGTCTGTGTGTGTGTGTGTGTGTGTGTGTGTGTGTGTGTGTGTGTGTGTCTGTGTGTGTGTCTGTGTCTTTGTGTCTGTGTCTGTGTGTGTGTGTGTGTGTCTGCGTCTGTGTCTGTGTCTGTCTGTGTCTGTCTGTGTGTGTGTGTGTCTGTGTCTGTGTGTGTGTGTGTGTGTGTGTGTGTGTGTGTGTCTGTGTCTGTGTCTGCGTCTGAGTCTGCGTCTGCGTCTGCGTGTGTGTCTGCGTCTGTGTCTGCGTCTGTGTCTGTGTCTGTGTCTGTTGTGTGTGTGTGTGTGTGTGTGTGTCTGTGTCTGTGTCAGTGTGTGTGTGTGTCTGTGTCTGTGTGTCTCTGTTTCTGTGTCTGTGTCTGTGTCTGTCGTCCCCTCCTCCAGTAAAACAACCAGGAACTAGAGTCTCAGCGGGGAGAGACGGAACAAAGGAAGCACATGAAAAATAAGTGAATCTCCTTTGGAAACGCAGAGAGCCACCTCAGCCTCCCTCCCGTCCTGTTGCACAGGAAATTGTTGACAGCCATAAACAGTGAACAAAATGGCCGCTTCCTCTCCCTTCTTCCCACACACAGCGCTAACTGGGATTAGTGGTGCTGACACTCAGGGGTCGTAACCAAGGTACCTTCTCTTTTTTTTTTTTACGGAGGTCTTATGAATCCTTTCCCCATGAGTTTTTTTTTTTTTAAATGTTCAGCTTCAACAGCTAGAAACAACTGCATTTTCGGTGTACTCTGAACTACATTTTCTTTTGGGCCAACCTTGCTCATGCAATTCAGTCATGTCATGAATAATTGAATAGATTTGATCAGAATTCATTAATCTTGTTTCTTTTTTTGTGGTCCTTGAGTGTCTCTCCCTTTCCCACTCCCGGTTTTCCTATTTGCACACGCACGCTACTGCCTCCACAATATCTTGCACATGCACGTGCCTCATGTCTCCCCCACAGGCTACTACATAGGCTACTACATCCAAGGGGAGAAGCTGAGATAGTCTGCCAAAACATTAAAAAAAAACGAAAAATATGCTTAAAACCTTGAAATAAAGACTAATACAGTATATCATTACTGGCGAGGAAATGTTGCCGTGGAGACAGGGCCAATTTGACAGTGTGACATCACTGGCTGCCGGAGCCGATCTCGTTGATACAGAGTTGAGCTATTTTGCGGCCGGGTGAAAGCGCGAGACGGAGAGAGAGAGAGAAATGGGCTCATTAACACGATACAGTGATTTGCAGAATCGACAATTATTCATCACATACTCAGCTGGGTCAGAACCTCAGTGTCTTCTATCTGTGGGAGTTACAACCCCGCGGACACTCATCCTCACAGGATGATTTAACGGATGATCTAATGATTGCAAGTTCGCCGGCTGGCCACGTGTCGAGGTGTCCTTGGGCAAGACACTGAACTCCAAATTGCTCCCAATGAGCTGGGGCCGGCGCCTTGCATGGTAGCTTGCCTCCATTGGTGTGTGGATGTGTGTGTGAATGGGTGAATGAGAGGCCATTGTAAAGCCCTTTGGAATAAGGTGCTATATCGGTGCAGTCCATTTAATTAAACCAGAGGATGTTGGTGCTGTATGTTCATTGTGGGTGTAGATCAGTCTAATCCAGAATGTTCCTTTAGTGTGTCGGTGTCTGTTCAACCGTATCTGTCTCCTGTGTCTTTGTATGACGGTCCTATGGTTTAGTTTCTAGGGAGCATAGCCCTACTACACTTTGTGCAGTGAACATTTCTGAGCTAACCCATGCTCTTAAGCGATGGCATAAATGATCACCCGAATGTGTTTACGATCCATCGAGCATGTTAATGTAATATCATGTCCTGTGTGTCCGTGTGTGTCGCAGGCTATGGCTTTGTGGATTTCGACAGCCCCGCTGCAGCCCAGAAA
>NC_137680.1:16676907-16679407 GCF_963989245.1 Nansenia antarctica | reverse complement strand
CGCGCGTATGTGTACGTGCATGCGTGCGCGAGTGTGTTTGTTTAAGTGTATTCATGCGTTCAACAATGAAGAGGACTGCCATGCTGCCTCCCAGCATACATGAACAGGATGACTCCAGCTTGTAGGGAGACGCATCGATTAGTTCCACAGAGCCGCTCACAATCAGCAGAGCCCAACGAGAGGGTTTATATCCCCCCCCACCCCCCCAACCCCAAACACGCCCCCCGCCCCCCCCGCCCCTGCCGCCCGCTCTAGTACAAAACGCGCCGTCCACATTACAAGACATACCCCGAAGACATCCGACAAAACAATCCCCCCAGCCAAGACCCTGCTTGAACCCCGCGCATACAAAAGAGAGCTGTAAAAACAAACAAAAGCAGCATTACGATTATTTATGAAATGCCATAAATCAACAGTCGTCCCCCCGCCCCCCCCTACTACTCCGCCCCCTCCCAGGATGGGAGAGTCAGCAGCAGGGGGGTTTGGGGGGGTGGGTGGGTGAGAGCCAGCCAGCAGCAGCAGCAGCCAGTGATTCATGCCCTAGCAAGCATTTGATCTGAGGCCGGGGCCCTCTCTCTCTCTCTCTCTCTCTCTCTCTCTCTCTCTCTCTCTCTCTCTCTCTCTCTCTCTCTCTCTCTCTCTCTCTCTCTCTCTCTCTCTCTCTCTCTCTCTCTCTCTCTCTCTCTCTCTCTCTCTCTCTCTCTCTCTCTCTCTCTCTCTCTCTCTCTCTCTCTCTCTCTCTCTCTCTCTCTCTCTCTCCACGGCGGCACAGGGACACATGAAAGGGCGTCGGAGGAGATGTCGGTGTCAAAAGAGTGGCAGCTCTAACCCGTATTTAGCGCAGCTCTATTAGACATGACGATTAGTGCGAGCCCCGCACAATGCCTCGCTCTCATCCCCTCCGCGGGCTCAAACGCTGTGACCTCAATCAGAGGAGGCTGCCGGAGGTTAGAATAAATGGGAGGACGGGCTCATTGTGAATGCAAGGAACCAGAATGAGGAATTGGTATCAAAGGTTTTTTTCTACCTCCTTATACCCACCTCTCACTGGCGGTGGTGGTGGTGTGGTGTCGCAGGACTGGGTCTCCCCTAGTGGGCCGTTCCATGGTGAGGACTTGGGTCCACCTTGGGTTCTTGGTTCTGGAAGGCTTGGTTCTGGTCTCTCCCTCTGCTCTGCCAGTCAGGTAGCCATGGCGGCATCACACCCCTACCCAACTGCATGTGTAGCGGAGCTTGTAAAGTCAAGGCCAGGCCAGACCAAACCAGACCAGACCACACTAGACCAGACCAGACCACACCAGACCACACTAGACCAGACCAGACCAAACCAGACCAGACCAGACCTGAACAGACCACACCAGACCACACCAGACCAGAATTATAGACCACACTAGTACAGACCAGACCAGACCAGACAAGAATAGACCACACCCGACCAGACCAGACCAGACCAAAACAAAACGTAACGCACTTGGCTCTGCAGTGACTCAGTGATGCAGTGTGTTGACGTATGACACAGCCAGGTACATGGGCCTCCAGCCTCTTTAGGGTCGGCCTCTGAACAAGAGAAGGAGACGGACAGACAGCCAGACGGACAGACAGCCAGGTCTTAATTGCGGCTTGCAGGCTCCGGTGACACAGTGCAGCCCTTAGCCTTGGCTTGGATGGAGGAGAGGCTCGGTGGAAGAATGATATTGACTCTAGACAAGGCCACACAAATCCACCACAGTTGACGTTGGCCGCGGTCCTACGGCGGTCAGTTGTACAATCCCCATGGTGTTTCTCCTCAGTGTGCTGAAACGCTCGAAAACCATAATGTTCTTTCTGTGCTCGTCTAGAATCACGGTCGTTCTTTAGTCTCTTTGGCTCCGTCCTGACGTTATGATTGGCCGCTCTCTCCTCTAGTAGTGCCTCTGCTTAGAACATTTCATTGGCTCTACTCGGTCTCGCGCGTTCGTGCCAGATCAGCCCTAATTGGCTTGGACCGTTGGTTCATTTCTGAAGTGTCTGGCATTGTGTCTTTTTAGTGGGTCTGGTATTGGTTGTATCCGATTAGATAAACACCATGGCCAGTGGTCGTGTGGTTCTGGTGGTAGTGAGGGTTGTGTGTGTCCGTCCGCCCATGCTCTGATATACGGCTCAGTAACAGCTGCAGTGCCGTGCCTCCCCCTCCCCCTTTACCCTCCCTCCCCCTCCCCCTTCACCCTCCCTCCCCTTCCCCTCACCAACTCTCTCTCTCATTCTTCATCATCTTCCATTCCTGCTGTTCTTCTCCAGCCCCAGAACCTGACAGAAAGACAGACAGACAGACGTGCTGCAGAGAGAGAGAGAGGAGAGAGAGGGATGGAAGGATAGAGAGAGAGAGAGAGAGAGAGGGAAGGAAGGATAGAGAGAGAGAGAGAGAGAGAGAGAGAGAGAGGTGGTGTGTGGGGGAGGGAGGTGGTGGAGGAGGAGGAGGTGGGGGTGGTGTTGGGCCTGGAGGAGCAAGAGTATTGAAAAT
>NC_137680.1:16664388-16671888 GCF_963989245.1 Nansenia antarctica | reverse complement strand
GCCCTATTCCCTTGGTACCACACTGGCAGGCTCGCCAAGCACACGGCATGCCCCCTGGTGGTGGAGCCAAGACACTGAATCCACCTCAGTGTTGACAGTCATACCCGTAAGAAAAACATACCCGTAAAAAAAACGGTTGGTGCTACCTATAAGATTATGTATTCACTCTTTCTGTAGTTACAAACTCTTGTATGCTTCCATTACTAGCCATGAGTACCAGCAGTCACACACACACACATACACACACACACACACACACACACACACACGTCGGCTGTTATTTTTCCCAGGACGCAAACCTAGAGGGATGGTCAACTATTTCTGAACATTTCCAGAGTCTTTCATCTCTAGTCACACAAACATGTGTTTGTTGATCCACCTCAAGTCTCGATCTCTTTCCTTCCTTCCTCCCCCTCTCCCCCCTCCCCCCTCTCTCTCTCTCTCTGTCTCTCGTGTTGTCTCCTCATTGTTTGCCTGCTTTTCAGATTGTGTCTATTTTGGACTCTGATTGATTCCAGCCCCACTGGACAGCACTCTGCTGCATGGTCTCTGTCGGCCTGTGATGAATTACTGGCCTCCTAATGCATGACAGAGAGAGAGAGAGAGAGAGAGAGAGAGAGGAGAGGGAGAGAGAGGAGAGAGAGAGGGAGAGAGTAGAGAGAGAGAGAGTGAGAGAGAGAGAGAGAGAGAAAAAAAAGGAGAGACTCGGATACAGTCAGGGACATCAAGGTTATTCCCGGTATTTTTGAGTCATAGTAATTTGAATTCGAGTACGCTTGCAACATCAAGGTTATGACCGGTGTGGTTGAGTCATCGTTCGAATTCGAGTACGCTGGCGAGTACGTTGGTGTTAAACAATTGTCAGCTATTTTCTCTATCTTTCGCTCTCTCTATGTCCTGCGCGTTCCACCTGCCCACAAATAGCACAACTTTGTGTCAGCAACCCTCGGATTTGGGAGGGAGACTCGAAGCGCACGGACGTGGTTTGAAAACCTAGCGGAGAGACAGTACCAATGCGAGGTCAGTGGAGGTGCTTGTGCCAATAGGAGCCCGGGCAGTGGGAAGACAGAGAGGAAGAGGATCATTAAAACATAAGATGGATTCATTCTGGTCAAATGGATTTATTCATTTATTCAGACAGTGTGTTCATTTTTTCGGGGAGGGGCATTAGCAAAGATACTGTAATTCAGAGTGTTGTTTCCTCGAGTAAGAAATCCTCCTTACACCCTACATGGGATATGCATGAGATCAGTCCGAAAAAATGTGCAGCCCTGATCGACCCCAGAGAGAGAGAGAGAGAGAGAGAGAGAGAGAGAGAGAGAGAGAGAGAGAGAGAGAGAGAGAGAGAGAGAGAGAGAGAGAGAGAGAGAGACAGACAGACAGACAGAGAGAGAAAGAGAGAGACAGAGAGAGACAGAGAGAGACAGAGAGAAACAGAGAGAGACAGAGAGAGACAGAGAGAGAAAGAGAGAGAGACAGAGAGAGACAGAGAGAAACAGAGAGAGACAGAGAGAGACAGAGAGAGAAAGAGAGAGAGACAGAGAGAGACAGAGACAGCCAGAGAGAGAAAGACAGAGACACAGAGAGAGAAAGAGAGAGACAGAGAGAGACAGAGAGAGACAGAGAGAGAAAGAGAGAGACAGAGAGAGACAGAGAGAGACACAGAGAGACAGAGACAGCCAGAGAGAGACAGAGAGAGAAAGTGAGAGACAGAGAGAGACAGAGAGAAAGAAAGAGACGAAGTAAAGAGGGAAAATAAGTGAGAGAGTCTTTCCTCCCTGTATTTAAACAGGCCTCCACAGCTCCTTCACTTGTGTCTCTTTAACTGAGTTAAGAAGCGTGCATGCATTCATCTGACTGCTGCCAGTAAACCTGCTTTGAACAGGGGGGTGATGGATGGACGTTATTGGGGGAGATGGCAGCGGGCTGTGTTTCTGTCTGGAGGGGGGCTGATTGGCTGATTGGCCGTGTTTTTCCATTCAGGTGGTCCATCAGTTAGATTTAACCTAGGTTTTTTTCCGGGGGGGGGGGGGGGTTATTAGTTTAGGTCTTTTATAGTTGGATGAACAAAGAGGGAGAGGGAGAGAGAGAGAGAGAGAGAGAGGGAGAGAGGGAGAGAGAAGAGAGAGAGAGAAAGGAAGATAGAGGGAGACAGAGGGAGAGAGAGAGAAGAGAGAGTAAGACAGAGAGAGAGAAAGGGAGATAGAGAGAGAAAGGGAGACAGAGAGAGAGAAAGGGAGAGAAAGGGAGACAGAGAGAGAGAGAGTAAAAGGTCTCTGTGTAACCCACAAGCATGTAAGTCAGCATGCAGATGATGAGTCATGCGTTCAGTAGGTCAGGGGCACTAGAGAATCGTGCACCAAGTTCTGCCTCTGATCCTCTAAATATGCCTCGCTAGTTTTTTTCCTCTTATGAATACATAAGCACGGATGCCGTACTTTTCAGCGAACACACCGGAAAACACATAGGGCTACACACACACACACACACACACACACACACACACACACACAAGAACCCATTAGGCAGATAGTGATGGATCAAGATTAGGACAGTCAATGCTGTTAAGTTAAGACTTATCGGAATATGTGATGAGGAAGTACAGTAACGTGCGGTACAGCCACCCCCTAACGAGACTCTTGGGGAGGCCTGGTTTAGCGTTAATAAAGTATTTATAGCACGATCATTAACTATTAATTAAGACTTGAGACAGTATGTAGTGAGTGTATCATTAAAAGAGATGAGGTTTTTCTTTTCTCCCATAGAAATGGGGAGGGAAGGGTAAGTGGAAGGACATGACTGGTTAGGGGAGAGCAGTCTGACTGCGGCGGAGGCCGGTTGGAGGTTACTTACCGTCCTGTAGAGACCAGAGGACGGGCTCGTTGTAACGCACGGGACGGAATGAGGAATGGTATCAAACACAGCGTGTTTAGTAATGATACCATTCCTCGATTGCGTTCCGTGCATTACACCGAACCCGCCCTCCCTACGTCTACCTCCACCGGCCTCCACTGCACCTCTCCAGTAACCCTGCTGCTGCTGCTGCTGCTGCAGAGAGACGCTGTGAAATGGAGCTGAAAACTCAGGGAGACTGCGCCGGCAGGGAGCCTCGCAGTTGGTGAATTAATGCTACCAGTTCATGACATTCCCAGATGTTGCTGTCCTAATCATTCCGTTAGGGGAGGACAAGCGACTGTTGCAGAGAGACAGAGAGAGAGAGAGAGAGAGAGAGAGAGAGAGAGAGAGAGAGAGAGAGAGAGAGAGAGAGAGAGAGAGAGAGAGCACAGAGAGTTTTCCGGAGGCAGAGAGGGGACGATAACAGGGATTTTGAGCGATAATAATAATAACATTAATAATCCTAAGAAGAAGAAGAAGAAGAATTATAGATTTGATTTAAAAGCACCTTCCTTAAACCCGATGACACTGTATGGGAAAAAAAGAAAAGAAGAGAAGCAGGAGAATAAACAAGAAAAAAAGTATCTGTATCTTTCAAATGTTTTTTTTTCTTCTCAATGAGACCTTAGGTATAACAACGCCCTATATATACAGTAGGACATTATACAGTAGGATATTATACAGTAGGACATTATACAGTAGGGTATTATACAGTACTCATATACAGTGCCTATGACCGAATCACAGCCGTGCTGATATTCAGTATAACACACTCCCTCTTGTGTGATATTGCTTAAGTAGGATAGTGTCTACTCGTGCATTTTCGCCGCATGTTCCATCCTGCTGCAGTAGGAAGCTGCCGAAAAACAAGATGTGCTCCAGGTGATCTCTGTCAGGGCCCTGTCTGTCTGTCTGTCTGTCAGGGAAGGCCAGAGGAAGCGATGGGATGTGTTGTATGATATGAAGGCCTATAGGGCTACACTCTTAGAACCAAAGGGATCTTCATCATGTGTCTTTGTAGGAGAACCTTCTGAAGTAGCCTTTTGGGTTTCATGTCGAATACTCCTTCTGGAAACACGGAACCCAGAACGCTTCAGGGTTCCCCAACACGGATAAAAGAAAACAAATGACTAACTAAAACCCGACCGAAGCTCTTCTCTTCTAAGAGGCGTGTGATGTGGTACGCTAAAGCCCTAACTCCGCGCCGTTTACTCGGGAATCTTTAACGTGAAGTGAGTTATTCCCTCCAGGTGCCTCCTGGGAGTGATTTATTTGATTGACAGCTGCTTTGATCACTCCCACATGGCCCAGCTGTCAGACGTTGGCGTATGAGTCTTTGATGCGCCTGTGGTAATAAGGCCATCGTGTAGAGAAAAAGACACACTCATATGCACATACAGTGTCTAATCTTACAGGCATATTTCACTTCAAATATGATATCAATCAAATGTGTCCGCTGACACTGCATATATTTCCTTTGACTCTCCCTTACTCACACAAACACTGAACCCACACGCAGACCCGTCCCGGCGGCCGTCCGCATACGGTACCAGCTGTATATGCTGCGTAGACATTTTCCATGTTTAAACGGAGGTATTATGGCTGAGACGAATGGTGTTATTTTCCACGGACGAGATTTTCAGCCGGTGTTCACAGAACCCCCCCCCCGAGCAGGTCGTTGATGACATCACCTGTTACCACAGGAGGGAGAATGTTTAGAGAGTCGACGGAGCTTACATCACGGCGGCCTGTAACAAATATGTACAAATGGGATTACATCATAGGGGCGCCAGCCAACATTGTGGTAGTTAATTCTCGTGTAACCATGAAGAATTCTGAAATCATAAAAAAAAAAAAAAGAGAGAGAGAAGAAATAAAACTACAAAAAAACCACAGGGAGTCCCTTGGGGACCTGTATCTGTAGCTACACGCAATATGCTGCCTTTCATGCCATCTTTCTCACACACTGCGCTTTGACTGAATACATACCCAGCGTCGGCCTTCAGTTCTTTAGTTCCGACAGGGTTTCTTTTGTCGGTTGTTTCTACACAGGGCTTTTAGGGGAGATGGCAGAGACGCACGTATACAGTGTGGGGGATTAAGGAGGCTCGGAAGGAGAGCATATTGGGGACAGAGAGAGATTGATTAAAGATAAATGGATAGAGCGACAGTTACAATCAAGCGGGGGAGGAGAGAGAGCGAGAGAGAGCGAGGGAGAGGGAGAGGGAGAGGGAAAGAGAGTGATTGAGACATCCTCATTGTAAGAAAGCAGCATGGAGACACGTACTGTATGACAGCAGTTTCAGATAGAATCCAATCAGTTTAAGAGCTTTAATCCCCCCCATGCCTGGCCTCCGTAGACTGGCTTTACCTTCTGCAATATACATGCTGCAAAGTGCTGCTTAACATACTCTGGAGAGGCAAGACAACCTTCAGCGCATTCCTTTCTCTCTCTCTCTCTCTCTCTCTCTCTCTCTCTCTCTCTCTCTCTCTCTCTCTCTCTCTCTCTCACTCTCTCTCTCTCTCTCTTCCTCCGCCTCTGCCAGTCTCTCACTTCCTCCCTTCACCCTCCCTAGATGATTCGGTTACTATGGCACCATAGGAGTAAAGCAGGAGCGTGTGAAGCTGCCAGTAGACTCGGGGACTTTTGCGTTAATGAATAAATATACTATAGAAAACCATGGTGCATTACAATGAGGCTGTCCTCCCATTTTCACCTCCTCCAGCCTCCCCAGGCACATGGATATGTGAATGTACTTAACCTGGCCACGGACCAGAGAGGGAGAGACTGCAGTCACACACCACCACCACCGACCGTTTTTATAGCATTTATAGCTTATCATTTCTCATACCGTTCCTCATTCAGTCCCATGCATGGCAATGAGCCTGTCCTCCGATGTCTACCTCCACCAGCCTCCCCTGAAATGCTCCCCCCCCCCCCCGTACCTCCGTACCCCTCCCTTCCCATTCCTATTCTGTCACCTAGGAGACCTTGCTTCCTCTCGACAGTCCGTCAGCCTCGTAACCTCCCTGTACTGGCCTCTTCATGACGGTTTCTCTAACAGCCCGCTGTCTGTGTGTGCGTGCGTGTGTGAGTGAGTGCGTGCGCGTGCGCGTGTGTGTGTGTGTGTTAAGAGGCAGCCATTAAAAATCGGTAAATTCCCACAGAAAGAAATGTAAGCAATGCCGTGCCGCCCACCCCCCCACCCCACCCCAAAACCCCCACCCCACCCCACCCAGCACCAGCACCAACACCAGCAGCCCTCTCGTCTCAAACACCCCCCCCATCGTTTCGCTAGCTCCCCAGCGCTACATAGTTTCACCCACCCCCCCCTCCTCCTCCCCCTCTCCCTCCCCCACGCCCCCCCCCTCCCCCCTCCTCCAGGCCTTTCATCTCACATAGGGGATCATTTCAAGGGAACACTGCCAAAAAGAACAAACATAATTGAACCAGACCCGAGAGCTCAGCCGAGGCGCATAAACTGTATGAAAGGAGGTTTCTTACAGGTTTTTTTTTAAAGAAGAAGACGGTTATGGAACTATGAATATAGACCCCAGTATAGCCTCTCTCTAGGGGATGTGCAGTATGAACAGTAGGGGGGGGTTCTCAGTGGGAAGTTAAGCGCACTATTAAGAACACTCAGAATACAGATGGACTGGAAAAAAAAAATTTGCGCAAAGTTGCTTTCGTAATGGCTCCGTTCTGCCCTGCAGTACTCTGTTCTGATCTCTGTTCCCTCTCTCTCTCCCTCTGTCCCTCCCTCTCTCTCTTGCTCTCTCCTTCTCTCCCCCCTGTACAGCAACAGGAGCAGGACCCCACTAACCTGTACATCTCCAACCTGCCCGTGTCCATGGATGAGCAGGAGCTGGAGAGCATGCTGAAGCCCTTCGGACACGTCATCTCCACGCGGATACTGAGGGACGCCAACGGGGTCAGCAGAGGGGTCGGCTTCGCCAGGTAACGACACACACACACACACACACACACACACGTATATCACACACACACACACACATATGCACGCACACACATACACACACGAACACGCATAATGCATGCAGACACAGACGTACACGCGTGCACACACACACACCTACACACGCACACACACACATACACACACACACACACATCCCTGAGGTGTCGCGTCGCCTTATCGGCGTCCATTTTGTGCGTACGAATACAGAGCGGATGTCAATTTACATTGCAAATGGAACCAAAACCGCTGAACACAGACCTCACACACCTCCACAGCCACACACACACACACACACACACACACACACACCCTAACGAGCTTACTGTTCACCACATAGGTATTGCATGTCTTCTTGGTGTGTCCTCCTGTGACTGGCGCTACCCACCCCCACCCTCTCTCTCTCTCTCTCTCTCTCTCTCTCTCTTGGCCTGGTATGAGAGGAGGCCTTCTCAGTTACGTCTGGAGTGTGCCAGCAATTAGGGACCAGTCGGGGCGTGCCTGGCTCTATTCAGGGTCATTGGCTGTGTAAAAAAAAAAAGAACGAAAGAAAGAAAAATCCCAGCCTGGGATCAGGCTTTGTCTCTCTGTGTGCCAAGCGGGCAATTAGCCATTCAGCCATGATTGG
>NC_137680.1:16654388-16656888 GCF_963989245.1 Nansenia antarctica | reverse complement strand
AACAACAAAGGGATTCAGCCTTTTACTGCAAGGCCATTAAGATGCAATATCTTAATATGGATTTTAGAGACGTTTGTTGAGCCAATATATCTGCTGTGATATCCGTGTAGCAGTATTCATCACAGTAGCGGCTTAGTAGTTTGACAAATGCGAAAGGGATCTGAGTTTTCTATTAGTGTAAGGTTGAATGAGGCATCTTGATACACATTCGGAGACTAATTCATGCTGACATTTCCATGTACAGTATGCGTGTGTGTGTGTGTGTGTGTGTGTGTGTGTGTGTGTGTGTGTGTGTGTGTGTGTGCCTACTCACCACACACAGCCTCGACACACTCACTCTCAAACGCACACAGACAGACACACGCACACACACATGTACACACACACGCACACACACACACACACACACACACACTCACTCACAAACACACACATACACACAACACTCATTACTCAGTGCTCGTAAATAACTCGAGCATGACCGTCTACACACACACACACACGTCATCATCACGAGACCTTTAGCATTCCATCACTGAGAGATCATCGAGAGACGCGTATCTTAACTGATCCCTCTCCCTCTCGGGGGACTTTTTCAGCCTGTTGATATGGATGAGGTATGAACCTAGCATGATTCTCATGCATAGGCATTTTTCTCCATCCCGTTCACAATTAGCCTCCCGAGAGACGGCCCCGAGGCGGCCTGAGGCTCCTAGTCAGAGGGCATGATCCTGATGCACGGCGCCTACCGCCAGCCTACGTCAGCTGAACAGAAACACAGAGACGAGGGAGACGGGGGCCATTTTTAAAACCAGGAAGTGCAGTCTAAGCTGATTAGATTCTGTTTATATTCTGAGTGTCGTTTCCTTCCTGTCCTGTTTGTCTCTCATCTCCCCCGCCCCCCGTCCCCCCCGTCTCCATGGAGATGGGATGTCAAACAGTTGGCTGATATTTACCCGTATTTTTTTGCCCAAACAAACAAAACCCTTGTGGCAAGCAAACTACTCATCCATCGCTAATCCCGGACAGAAATTTTCAGCAGATAAACAGAAAATAAACACAATCCTCTTCTGTCATGTCAATAAAGGGTTCCGCTCCTAATCCCTGCATCCCGCGCGAAAAAAGGACTATGAAAGGAACTGATGTCAGGACAGCACGGTCCGCTCCTTCTATTTGAAAGTAATTGGATCTATTGTGCTTCCCAACCCAGTGCTGGCCATTGAGTTTTTCCACCATGTCATTTTCCACATAAGGATAAAAAAGAATTGCTTAGGTCAGAATATAGCATTCAGAGAATTGTTTTCCTTGTGCTTGTATTATTAGTGGAAAGAAAGGAGTTTAAATCGACTTAAATGTGAGCATACAGTACATCGGGTATGGCTGAGTAAATGTGTCCTTTTCCCTCACACAATGAATTCGCCCTGGCTGACCTCAGCTAAACACTACCTGCGTTGTTTGTTTGTTTGTTCGTGTGTTTGTTTAGTACTCTGAACTACACTGTGAAACCGTAGAAACACACAGCATTTGCCTGTTTACGTAGTTACGTGGGTGGTGTGTGTATTGACACCGATATCGTTCAGGACACACATACCACCCACCAGTGACTGAAACAGATAACGCATCATGCCAGGGAAGATCTCTCTCTCTCTCTCTCTCTCCTCTCTCTCTCTCTCTCTCTCTCTCTCCTCTCTCTCTCTCTCTCCTCTCTCTCTCTCTCTCTCCTCTCTCTCTCTCTCTTCTCTCTCTCTCTCTCCCTCCCCCCTCCCCCCCCCCCCTCCCAGCCCCAACCCGCTTCTCTCTGTTAGTCCGTCTGTCAGAGTGTGATCTGCGTGGTAGCCAGCCCCCACCACCAGCCACCCTGGCCACAGGCTACCTGTAAGGCAGAGCACCAGAACACGGGCCCTGAAGCTAGGGGTGTGGCGACTGGGGCTATAGACAACCATAACCGTAACCTGGGTCTGAGAATGCTACAATATTATGGCTGATCAGTGGAGCTTGGCTTGGCAGGCCGGTTGTTGTGGGGCCTGGGAGAGAACGAGGGGAAGGGGGGGAGGGAGGAGGGCAAACTGGGATAGCTGGTTAGCAGACCGGAGTGGAAGGGAGGGAGGGAGGGAGGGAGGGAGGTAGGGAGGCAGGGCGGGAGGGAGGGCGGGCGGGCAGGCAGGCTGGGAGAGCTGGGTAGCGGAGCGAAGCAAGAGTCTGAGGCGTGGCTGGAGGAATGTGTGCCGCCCATGGAGAATCAGAGAGGACTGTGGGAGCCCAGCGGGAGCTGGCAGGGTGGACGCCAGGCTGGGATCAGAAACACATGTCTACCCCCTCTCTACTGGCCCTCTACCCCCCCACCACCCACCCCACCACCCCCACCCCACCCCCGCCCATCTGAATATCTGCTGTGCCCTGACCCAGAGTTAATAAACAGCTTGGAAATACATGTGGTTAGAGCTGTCTGGTTGGGTAAATGTTATGGAAACACGTATTCGCTCTAACTCGGACGCACTCA
>NC_137680.1:16644388-16646888 GCF_963989245.1 Nansenia antarctica | reverse complement strand
TTTCCTAATAGCCTACATGAATAACCTTCCAGCTGTCTGCGTGCTCTCCTTGCAATTTCTATACACACTGTCATTAAAAATACAATAATCACACAGAGAGCTATATCGAACAAGCGCCCTTCGAACCATTCGTCTAATTAGATTTGCAGTCATATTTGGATAGCAGTGGGGGGGTTTTCGGGTTGTTATAGAGACAGGTTAGCTAGAGGATGTAGGCTCTGTGGTACGTATATAGGGTCTGACTCCCCTCCTGTCTCCCCCCCTCTCTCCCCCCTCCCCCCCCCCTCTCACCCCAGCTCCATTACTCACCCGATCGATACGGCATAGCAACAAGCCGACTCGATGAAACATGTCCGCTCTAGGTACACAGTATGATAAATAAAGATCTGCTGGAGAATTCCACTGCGGGAATAGAGAACAGATAAAAATACCTTCACACAGGCCTCTCTCTCTGTAGTACTCTCTTTTTTACAAACACACTATGACAGACACTCACAAAGACAGGCTTCACAGATACAGAATAGATAAAGACCCCACGCACACACGCACACACGTAGGCACGCATGCTAACACACGGGACAGATAGACAGACAGGCACACACACGTATGTGTGGATAGATAGACACATCACAGGGAGGCCAGGCAGCAGGAATGTGCGTTAAATGATTCATAGTATCCCCCCACACACACACACACACACACACACACTCCTCTCCTCTCCTCTTACTCTTCTACTCTCCCTTCCCTCCTCTTTCCTCTCCCTTCTCCTCCTCCCTCTCTCCTCCTCCTCTCCTTCTCCTCCTCCTCTCTTCCCTCCCTCCCTCCCTCCCTCCCTCCCCCCACCCAGGCCAGTTTAATGGTGTGAAGAATCATGGGAGCAGGAGACTGTCAGTCCCTATCTGTCTGGGCTAATAGCACGGCTCTGGCTGAATGTACTGGCAAATGGGTGCACACTGGAAACGCACACACACACACACACACACACACTCACACTCACACACACAGAAGAAGAAGAAGAAGAAGAAGAACCACCAGACCCTCGCTCCCTGTGTGTGTGAGGGGACCCAGATGTGATGGAGCGTCTCCCCCATGTCACGCAATTTCACTCATCAGACCGCGTCAGTCAGACCGTGTCAGTCAGACCGTGTCAGTCATCGGGGTGGCGTGTGTCACCGTCGCCACGGCAACGTGGCCTCAGCGCGACCCGGTCTGTCACCAGGTGCTGGCTCCTGTCCGTGTGACATTCTGACACTGAAGAAAACACTTCTCTTCTCCTCCCCGCCCCCTCCCTCCCTCCCTCCCTCCCTCCCATAGGTTCTACTCCTCGCCATACAGCATCTCCACCAATCGGATGATCGCGCAGACGTCCATCACGCCCTTCATCGCCGCCTCTCCTGTCTCTACGTATCAGGTGGGTGTGGAGAAGGAGGGAGGGGGGGGGGGGAGGGAGGGAGGGAGGGAGGGGTCTCTCAGCTCAGGCACGGGATGAGTCCTTCACACACGCATGAACACACACGCACAGGCACTGGCAGATATATACACACACACACTCACTCATTCACTTACTCTCTCACATACACACTCTTACACACACACACATACACACACACACACACACACACACACATACACATACATTGCCTCACTCTCTCTCTCTCAAACAAGCACACACATGCACACACATATTGCACACACACAAACACACATTATACTGTACATATTCTGCTTAAGCAGGCTTTCGGAGGAGTTGACTTAAGCTTCCACACTTCAAACACGGAGAAAGCAGAGGGTTGTCGTCCCTCCGAGGGCGTTCTGACTGGAGAACATACAGACTGAAACACCGCTGAGGACTAATCCTCACACGGTATCTCAGCACGCCTTCATGAGAACACACACACGCACACGCACACACACACACACACACACACACACACACACAGAGTGCAGAGCAGGGTTACGGCCCGGGTAGAATCACATTTTTTCATGGTCTACCCATGGCCGAAGACTCGAATTTGGAACAGCTGTTATTCCAAGCCTATGGTTAACGCCTCCCCAAAAGAATGAATATTGCAACAGTTGTGATATTTATAACAGGAGAAACAGGCAATCCAGAGAAGGTAGGAGATGATGGAGGAGATGCGGCAGACGTGTCCCTCCCAGACATTGAGAGAATGGACAAGACGCCTTGTTTACCTTTTCTTTGGGTTAAAGGAGAGAAGGCATGAATATTTCAGGAGCAGGAGAAAGGCGAGAGTGTGTGTTTACTCGAACGACTATGGGGGCGGAGTGGTGGGAGAGAGATGGAGGGATGGAGTGGTCCTGCTGTAGCGAGACTGTGGTCGACGGATGGAGGGATGAATGGAGGGGTAAACGTCAACTGAGTCCTGAGGAGCTGTGTTAGAGAGATGGAGGGATGGAGAGAGAGACGGAGGGTACCTGAGTCCTGCTGTGGTAGAGGGATGGAGGGATGGATGGAGAAGTAAAGGTCATCTGAGTCCTG
>NC_137680.1:16631888-16636888 GCF_963989245.1 Nansenia antarctica | reverse complement strand
TGTGTCTGTGTGTGTGTGTGTGTGTGTGTGTGTGTGTGTGTGTGTCTGTGTGTGTGCGTGCACGCACGCGTGTGTGGGTGTGTAAAGTGTTTTCTCATCAGCATTTCCTCAACATCAGCCACAAGAGTGTAAACACACCCTCTCTACCTCTTTCCTGTCTCCCTCCCTCCCTCCCTCTCACCCTCCCACCCTCCACCCCTTCCTTCCAGGGTGCCGTGATGACACAAGCCATGGACCACACCATGTCCATGCAGCCGTCCAGTATGATGGGTCCTCTGGCCCAGCAGATGAACCACCTGTCCATGGGCACCACAGGAACCGTGAGTCCCCCCTCACCCTCCTCCCCTCTCTCTCCCTGGCCTCAGGCCACCTCTCACCCTGGGGCTGGATGCTATGGTGACACAGTCTGTATGGTGACACGCTTCTGTCGTTTATTATGGATGTTCTGAGCGAGTCTGAGATTCTGAGGTCCCGTCGACGACCCGGTTCGGGTCGAACCGTTGTTCTGATAAACTGTCCTGATAAACTGTTAACACGTTTCGGGAACAGCAACCAGTGTACAGATCTCTCTAATTTCTGAACCTTTAGTATGTCTGACTCTCAGAGAGAACAGCATGTGTTCATCCACAGCGGCCTCTATGGTGTGACTTATGCTCTCTGACCATGTGACTTATGCTCTTTGACCATGTTTGACATCTCTGAGTAAGTGTCATAATCCAGTGGAGACTGGTGGAGGCAGAGATCGGGGGACGGGCTCATTGTAATACACGGAACGGCATGAGGAACAGTATCAAACACACGATACCGTTCCTCATTCCATGCCGTGCATTACAATGAGCCCGTCCCCCGATCTCTGCCTCCACCAGTCTCCCCTGCTCTGATGTGTCTGTCTGTTTGTCTGGCTGTCTGTCTCACTGTCTGCCTGTGACCCTCTGTGACATCTCTCCTCCTCTCTGCTCCCTAGTACATGACTGCTGCAGCTGCTGGTGCCCCTATGCAAGGAACCTACATTCCCCAGTACACTGCAGTGCCTGCGTCGGCTCTCTCAGTGGAAGTAAGTTCGAGGACCTCCACTCCCGACATCCCCCTACACGTCATCCCGTCACACGTCAGCTTTTAACACTAGAACAGCCGTGCCTATTTTACCTACTATAATTCAATTCAATTCAACTTTATTATAAGAGCCGCCTCAGGGGTCAAATGACCATAGTCTTTACAATGGAAAGCTGCTATTTACACACAACGACCACTAGTTGGCCGCCTGTGTCCTGCACAGGAAAACTACAAAATAGCTTTACACTAGCTTATCCTGATGTCATTTAGAAAATGTACAGATACTGGGTGGTAGAATGCACATAGGTCCTGAAATGTGATAGATTATTTTATTTTTTTAAATGTATGACCCCACCCATGGCTGTTCTAGTGTTAACAGCGTCCTAATCAAACCAGATGACTTTCTAGAACTATTACTGTCATTTCCATAATGATTTCCCACCATAATCCACTATTATAGTGATTATCCTTTTCCTTTCCTAATTTCCTTTTCCTTTCTCCTCATTCTCCGTCTTAGGGAGTGGTCACAGACGCCTCGCCTCAGACGGTGCCCCCCTCATCCCAGGACGGTAGCGGACAGCAAGCGCAGTTATCGGTGGAGAACGCCAGTGACCACACAAATGCCTACTCCTACCAACAAACTAAGTGAGCACCTGAAATACCTGTCTATAGAACCGGAAATACCTGTCTATAGAACCTGAAATACCTGTCATAAGAACCTGAAATACCTGTCATAAGAACCTGAAATACCTGGCCATAAGAACAGACACAGCAGGATAGCTTCCTAGATACCTACATTACTGTATGATTGCCAAGTCATCAAAATGAAATCCGTGAGCACATTATTGTATCTCTGGTATGAATGTAGCCCTTACTGTAGGTCTTATAGTGTTAGTTGTACTGCTGCAGCCTACAGTGGATAACTGGAAGTTGTTTCTCCTTCCCTCTCCTAACTTTGTTGGCTTGTTTGCCTTTCTTCCTCAGATAATGAGAGGAGGGATCGTTCCAGTAACTGCATTGCCTTGCCTTGAGACAGGGACTGCACTGAGGCGCTGTAGAGATGGGGAGATGGAGGGAGGTAGAAGAAGAAGAGAGGACGACAGAAGGGGACACTGAGAGGAGATTGCTTCCACTTTGCACAGGCACCAAAAAAAAAAGAGTGACTTTATTTCCTACCTGACCGAACTGAGAGAGAGAGAGAGAGAGGAAGAGAGAGAGAGATAGAGAGAGAGTGAGAGGGAGAGGGGGAGAGAGAGTGTGTGTGAGAGAGAGAGAGGGAGAGAGAGAGGGAGAGAGAGAGAGAGAGAGAGAGAGAGAGAGAGAGAGAGAGACAGAGAGAGAGAGAGAGAGAGAGAGAGAGAGAGAGAGAGAGAGAGAGACACTGAGCTCAGAGAATGGGAGTTGCAGTCTGGGACATTGAGTTTATTGTCTGCCAGCATGAGTCTGGAGTTTTCCTCCAACTGAAAAATTGAAAAAAAGAAAAAACATTTGAATGTGCAGGTAGGTTTTCAGACATGATCATTTTTTATTAGAAGAGGAAGCAAGATCTAGAGATAAAAAAAAAAGAACAGGTTGTCTTCCTTTGATATTAAGCTACTTTATTTTCATTCTTTTTATGATTTATGTAGTTTTCTAGAGAACATTTTTCTTAAATCTTTGTTGCCTTAATTTCTCAGATGATGGAGTCTTATTCCGACATCTACAATTGTAAAAACAAAAAAACAAAAAAAAAGACTGAATGAATATAGTTGGACGCCTCAAATAGTTGAAGATACACAGAGATGAAATCTATGAATATCACTGTACAGGTTATAAAGAAAACTGTCTTTGTATGAAGAAGATTTTAAATTATGTGGTATGTTGCAACTTGTGTTTGGGGAGGGCAATGGTGATAGGTGGGGAAGACTAGTAGAACAAGAAAAAGGTGGAACCTCTGCATTGTGGGAAATGCATTATGTGGATGAAAAATGAAAAAAAAAACGTTTTTGTTACTCAACATGGCATTAGTGATTTTACTTGCAATCTTTTTTATGAGCTTTTAAAGTTGTTTTAGCCTGCTTTGCTTGTCTCATCGCAAAAAAAAACTAAACTTCTAAAATCTACAAAAAAAAACTTGCAGTGCAAAAGTGCATAGGTAGGAGCATATGGATTAAAAAAGCAAATGTGTGCAAAAAGCAATAGTTTTAGGAAATTGTTGACAATTTCTTTAGTCTTTCCTAGCGGTGGATCAAATGCAGCCAACAGATGGCATATTTTATACCAAAGATGAAGAAACAAGTAGAGACAGTGGAGTAGACATTTTTTATTTGAATTTTTACTTTCCAAATGATCCTGGTTTTTCTTGCTTGTCTTGTTGTTGATGATGTGTTTAGATGGTTTTGAAGCTTAGACCAGTCGGCCTACTTAGCTTTGTTTCTGCTGTGCTGTGAGGGCTTGATTCCTTCCTACTGGTGCAGTCGTGTGTCAATCACTCAGACATTCAGCAACAAAGTGTGTGTGTGTGTGTGTGTGTGTGTGTGTGTGTGTCTGTGTGTGTGTGTGTGTGTGTGTGTGTGTGTGTGTGTGTGTCTGTGTGCGCGCGCGTGCGTGTGTGTGTGTAAGAGGTTTCTAACATGGCTTTCCTGAACATGCCAGAGAGTAAAGCTCAGTCATGTTTTATTTGTCATGGTCATGCAGAGGGATTAGTCCACCAGGGGGCGCACTTTGTGTCTAGCCTTGCTAGCTCACGTTGGCTGCATTAATCAATCATGTTCATCTGAAGGTCATCGCTCACAGATAGTGGTGAGAAACAGCCAACAAGCATAGAGGCTATGATGTTAAACATCAGGACCCCCCATATTTAGGCCTAGGCCACCTGCCACTGCGAGGACAAGACTTGTTTATAGAGTGAACATGCCACTGTATGTCACCACAAACACATGCCATGTTACTGACAGGACGACAGCGATACTGAACCACAGAGCCTGTTACAGAAAGAACACTACTCTCTTACAGATGTGTCTGGAACGAAACCATGCTAGCTTCTGTAGCTATCTCGTCTGAGGAAAAAAAAAGAAAAAAAAGAAAAAGACAAAGACAAAAAAACATTGACTTTTTTACTTTTGTGTGTTGCCTTTTTTGAGAATTGACTTTAAATGTATTAGCTGCTATCAAGTATTCAGTATTGGGGAGCCAGAACTCTAGTGGCCTGGGGGAAGGTGTCTGTTCAGAATAGCCATCATTGTGTGTTTGAAGTGATGTTGAGGCCTAGAGCAAAAAAGCATCTGTAGATTTGACAACAGGCTTTTGAAGATCTAGCCAAAAGATGACCCTACTCTACTGTATAGGTTTGAAAACAGTAAGACCCGGGAGGAGTGTGATTGGCTGTCACGTCTCTGTTCTGAGGTCACACCTTGTAAACCCCGCCCACCTGGCTCCACAACTGGGATGGTATTGGAGATAGGTCGAGGGAAACATTCAAATGATGTTCTACCAAATTCAGCGAAAACAGTGAAACCTCTATTAGAAATTAAATTATTGACAGAGGAAAAAGATGAATATTTATGAGATCCTTTTTGTACAGGTGTTTAAAAGAAGATGCAACAGAACCCTCATATGATGCTATTTTTTTATTTGCTGCCGTCATGCCTCCCATGTCTTCAAATTGTGATCCTAAGAGTTTCTGTAGATCAGTGGATGTTAGGTTTAAACTTCTGTTTTCTTTTTGTTTTTCTTTTTAATGAAGCTTTCAATAAAAAAAAATGTTGAAAAGAACTGTGGTCTGAAAAGCATTGTCTTTCAACGTTTAGTGCACTTATATACACATACACACGCGTGTGTACACAATTGTACCACTAGAGAGCACCATACATACACTGGAAAAATGAAAGACATGGAATACAGAATACACAGAATCACCGACTTGCTGCATAGAAACTCTTTATTAAGACAGGGAGGGAGAGAGGGAT
>NC_137680.1:16609388-16626888 GCF_963989245.1 Nansenia antarctica | reverse complement strand
GCTGAGTGTTGTGGACCGCTATGCTAAGAGAGACCCCGGCAGCACAAACCTCCGACCCGTTCACGTCTCTCACTCTCAGCGTATCTATTGACTTAGCTGAACACACTCGCACACTGTTCGCACTGAGAGAGGTTGCCAATGACAACAGCGAGTTTTGCCCCAGTAGCTCCTCCTGAGCCGTAGATCCTGGACATCCCCCCTCCCGATCCACCCACCTAACCCCCACCCCCCCCAAAAAAAAAAAGACAGAAAGAAATGTGCACACAATTAGAGGTTTGACTGGCTGCAGTTGGCCCAGGAGTCACCTGACAGTTAAAGACAGAGGCTAATTGCGTGAGGTTTGTCTTCTCTGATTAGGCCGTGCGTTTGATCTCAGTTAAGCCTTGGCCACCATCGTAGGCTTGTGAGAGGAGTTTGGAGCCTCTAGGTCAAGGTGCTGGTCTATGTATCATTACAGTATTATCTATAGAATATCATATAGAATATCTACTATGTGGCCACCTGCATTTGGTGGATTTAGGTTGAAGTCATTACTGTTTGGGTCTTGACCATGATTTATGACCCATGTCATGTTTACATTCATGCAGGCCTGTGAACACAGTACACACACAGTACACACACAGTACACACACACACACACACACACACACACACACACACACACACACACACACACACAGTACAAACACACGGTCATAAGCAGTCTAGACTGTGGTCATGCTTGTTAAACAGAACTTGTAAACTGTTAAGGATAAATATCTATAGGCGACTTTGTGTAACTCCTTCCTTCATTCCAGCAACACAAGTGCTGTCGTTCCTTCTCCCTATCTCAATCTGTCACACACATGCATGCACACACACACACACACACACACACACACACACACAGTCAAACTCACATTACTACAGTACAGCCCACAGGGAATTTGCCACACATGACTAACACATACTGTAAAACGCTTGACCACAATTCACCTTAAGCAACCCTAACAACAAATTCCCCCTGTCTGCTAGAGACCACAACGGCTCATTGCAAGACAATAAAGCAGGCAGATGAATGAACGGATGTAGAAAGCTTGATTGTCTGAGGGGAAATGTGGAGAAGTGAAGAAGAACAGAAAGGCTGTGTCCATGTCCATGACATACCACAGCAGTGAGAGAAAGCCTACAGTGCAATTTGGACAAGGGTCACCGGCACACACGCACACACACACACACACATGCACACACACACACACACACACACACACACACATACGCGCGCGCACACACACACACACACACACACACACACACATACGCGTGCGCACACACACACACACACACACACACATATGCGTGCACACACGCACACGCACACTGAGGGAAATGACTTCACAGTACAAATTGCTGCTACGGTATATCACTTCAAAAAAGCATGTGTTTGCCTGCATGTGAGTGTGTTCATTTAAGTTTGTAGTCAAGAGGAACTACTGTCGCCACTCGTCCCCACACTCCATTGGACTCTCAGATGTACAGTACGATCATGTGATTACAGTGAAGAGACGTGACACTACAGCGACCATGTAATGGAGGACCTTGGCTGTAAAGGCGGTGTTTAAGGTTCATGCTCCTCCAGGGTTCACACACACACACACACACACACACACACACACACACCAGAGTCTGATGTGGAATGCAGGAGAAGCAGTCCAGCTGCCGTGGCTCAGTGCAGGGCAGTACCGTACAGCCCGGTGTCAGTGTCAGCCATTTCCTCCACTGATTCTTACAGGGTTCATCACATCCACAACAGTTAAACAGGCCTGCGACAGCCCTGCCTTCAAAATGGACTTTCCAGCTTTGTGTTTCATGAGTGGAGGATGACCCCACCCAAAACAAATATTCTCCTCTACCTCTACGAAACACTCAGTGAGCAAAAATATAAATGCTCCCTTTCCTGTTGGCACTGAGGAGGCAGGAGCAGCAGAGACCTGCTCACAGAGCGAGATGGGAAACAGCCAAGCGTGCTGCACTGTAGCTGCTCTCCACCCTGAATAACAGCTCTGCCCAGACCCCAGGCCAAGTCCTGGCTCTCCTGTCCGACCGTTGTTTTCGCTGTCCTGGTTCTCTGTTTCTCCCTTGCTCTCTTCTTCTCAAACACTTTCTCTCTCTCTCTTTCTCTCTCTCTCTCTTTCTCTCTCTCTCTCTCTCTCTCTCTCTCTCTCTCTCTCTTTCTCTCTCTCTCTCTATTTCTCTCTCTCTCTCTCTCTGTCTCTCTCTTTCTCTTTCTCTATCTCTTCCTCTTTCTGGCTTTCTCTCTATCTGCCCCATCTCACTTTCTGCTGGTAAGCCCTGCCTTTTTTGACAACTTTTTTGCTGATTTCCTGTATCTGGTTAGTTACTGTAACATTGCTCAACATCACACAGACTGATACATATTGCAGAGCTTCTCCATAGACGTAGAATCTCAGGCTACTATAGCAACATGGCGCAACATAGAAATGCTTCACTTTTGTGGAGCAGGAGCACTCTTCTTGTTGTCCTCATAGTAGCTATTCTGGAGCCAAGCGGAGTTGGTAAAAGTTCATCTTCTAAATCTCTACATTCAAGTAGACACATTTATGACGGAGATTGGATGGATGTGGTTGTGTTAGATGGTTTTGAGCTAGTTGTGTATGATGAAGTGTTTGTTTGTGTTTCAGGTGGATTTCTCTCCTTCAAAAGAATTTGTAAATACTGTGATTTGGAGTCATCCTCCTGTAATGGTACGGGAACCTGCCACTCCAATTGTACGATCACCGGTATATGCTCTGAAGTGAGCGATGTCTGTGTAGCGATCTGGTAGGTCACAGCTACCTTTTCTCCCATTTACAAACTGTGTGTGTGTGTGTGTGTGTGTGTGTGTGTGTGTGTGTGTGTGTGTGTGTGTGTGAGTGTGTGTGAGTGTGTGCGTGTGTGTGTGTGCACTTGTATGTACTTGTGTGTACTTGTGTACAGTACAGTAAGTGTGTTTGACTGTATGTGTGTGTGTGTCCCTCCAGGAGGAAGAATGCTACTTTCTTCACAGTAGAGACCGTCTGTCATAATCCCTCCCTGCCTCTGTATGGCATTCTCCTGGACGACTACAACAGCTCTACATGTGTCATGAAGGAGAAGAAGTCCGAGGACGGACCGGTTCACATCTGCTCCTGCTCTGAAGACGAGTGTAATGAGAACCTGGCCTTCTCCCCCAGTGAGTAGCATCACCATATTATGTCCTGTCAGTCAGTCCTTTCATTTAACCAGCGATCCACTCATATACTCAGTCCGTCAAACCCAACCATCTGATACATACAGCTACATCATACATCATACAGCTGTAGCATTGGCTGATACAGTACAAGTTACAAAAAACACCTGCATCTGTCTCTTCAACCACAGAGAGGGAAAGTGTGAAATGGAAAGCTGTTTGCTCGCTTGTCACGATTGTGGGTGTTTTTTTTTTTAGATTGTGGTTTTCTGACCTATCAGCCAGTTCTTGGAAACAGAATGCTTTTGCATGAAGTTTGCAGCACGCTAGACTCCATTCAGGTATCTTCAAAGTTGTCAGTTCACTTTGCGAGGTGACTTGATCTCAGAACAACATGTTCAAAGGGGTTTGGAACCCACAACGCTCCAGTCAGCTTCTTGAGGGCACCAGCATCGGTAGAGGTGGTGTACTGTAAGAAACAGGCCAGTGGGTCGGTGTTTTGGTCTTGCCCTGCCAGAGATGTTGTGTCGGGCCTCGACGGAGGTCTCCGACATGTGGTTTCTTGTCTGGGCTTAAGAAGCAGCAGAAGATAAATGGGGATTCTCATTACCATAGATGACTATTTCTTAGTAATGAATATGAAGTGTATCAGAAGATTGAGCATTCATGTTCATGCTTCGGAAGAAGCATGTGCTGGTCCACGACCCTTCCTGGTTTGGCTGAGGGGGTGGAGCAACGGCCAGGGCAGCTCTCCAAGGCAGACTCATAATAATTATTATTATTATTATAATTATTATTATTATTATCATTATCATTATCATTATTATTATTTATTTTTGTATTATTATTATTATTATATACTTCTGCGCCACATGTGCCTCCTCTCTTCACACACCAACCTAAGATCCCTGCTCAGACTTGTATATCAACACACATATCACCGTAACTTCTTTTTTATTGTCTGTATATCTGTTCATTATGTCAATCTTGTTTGTCTTCTGTCACTATTTGTCTTTGTAATGAATTTTTCTTTTTTTTCTTTTTCTTCCCTTTTTTCCACCTCTATGGCTTCAACCCTGTTTGCCGTGTTCAACTGCAGAGCGTCAAGAGGCGTTCCCGTTGGGGTCGGTCGTCCTGGTGAGCCTGATGCCAGTGCTGGTCCTGGCTCTTCTGGTCATGGCCTTGTTCTGGCACCGCCGACGCAATCTCCACTAAGAGTGGGAGAGCATCAGCTCCCGCCTCAGAGGTCACGGTGTAGGACGTTGATTCTGGGAATTAAGCGACTGATCATAACGTTGGTATTAGTACTAAGATAAGATAGCATAAGATTGTATTGTATTCATTAAAAACAGTCAAGTCATAAGTCAAGTCATATTTATTTATAAACAAAACAAACTGAGCAGAAGTGCTGTACATGGATTAAAATCACTATAAAGGCAATAAAAATCACAATATCTAGAATATATATTCACAATACCATAAGCATAAAGACATAGAACATACATAAAGAACATCAACAGGCACAAATCAAAACCACATTAGGGAAACACTAAACAACAATATAAGTGTGTTTTTTAAAAGAAGCATGCATAAACCCAATATTCAGTCAAAATGATGTGTGGTTTGTATAAAGTGCATGTTGTAGTGTGCATGTGCCTGGACTAGTCCATTTCCTCATCTGCCGCCCTGATTCAGCAGTTGATAGAGTTGGGGAATTCCAATCGTGGGTAAGTGTGCATAGTGGTAATCTGTAGGGCTTCGATGGCAGGAGCTGATATTCTGGATGGAGGACGTGCTTGGGGTCAATGGAGAACTTCTGTGCCAACCTGTTCATGCTTTTTGTAGCTGCTGTTAAATCCTTGGTCTACCGGCAGCCTTGTGATGTTTTATGATATGTCTTGGTTTGGACTGGTAGATTGTTGTACCAGGTGGTCATGCAGTACTCTGTAATGGTTTGGATGGTAGCACAGCAGACCTGATACATACAGTACACTGGTTGCAGGCCTCAAAATATCTTATCTCTGGATGAAGTACATGTGTTGCCGACCCATGCATGTCCTCCATCCAGAATATACAGTACCAGCTCCTGTCATCACCTCAAAAATATAGCAAGAATCAGAGGATTTATGTCCACACAAGACTCATCCATGCCTTTATCTCCAGTAGGCCGCTAGATCACTGTGATGGTGTCTTCTCAAGTCTACCCAAAAAAGCTTTTAGACAGCTACCACTTATTCATTCAGTGCAGATGTTAGAGTTGTAACAAAGACTAAGAAGGCTGAACATATTACACCAATCCTTAGATCTGCACTGGCTCCCAGTATGCCAATACTGCTGCTTGTCTATAAATCACTCAATGGGTTCGGACCAAAATACTCCTTGACAGGCCTGTATAATATGAACCTACTAGACCACTCAGGTCATCTGGGACCGGTCAATTAATTGTTCCTAGAGTGAAAACAAAACATGGGAAAGCAGCGTTCAGTTATTATGCGACACATAGTTGGAACAAACTCCCAGAAGACCTTACACTTGCCCCAACACTGACTACTTTTAAATTCAGATTAAAAACTCATTTGTTTTCCATTGTATTCTATTACATGCTTAGCCTGAGTTAATTTGCACTTTGAATGTTATGTTATACAGTATTTGATTTGATTTCATGACACCTCTATTTCTCCTTTTTAAATTTTGTATGTCTTTTATGCCTTATTTAAAGCACTTTGTATTGCCTCTGTGTATGAATTGTGCTATATAAATAAACTTGTCCTGTCTTGCCTTCCCTTGCCTAACTTCTAATCAGATGTAGGTACCATGAGGTACCTCTCATTCCAGGAGAGGTTGGACTGGAAGTGTACCCCCCGATATGTGTAGAAGGGCACCTGCTCCACTCCTAGTCCATAGAGGAGGCTTCTATCTGCCACTGCCCTTGGGTCGAAAATGACCTCCTTGATGTTTTGAAGTTCAGAATCAGGGAGTTGCTGTTGCCCCACTGTACCAGACATTCGACATGTTCCATGGTCCAACTTCAGTATGAAGTGGTTAGGGTTTGACCTCCCTCCACTGTTGGTTTGAGCTCCCCCACCACTGTTGGTACTGTATCTCAGGTGAACAGGGCAGACGAGGTCACTGTGTTGCACCACAACTGATGGGAAATAGGGTGGAGTGGGTTTGATTTAATTCTACTAGCTGTAGTCTGTGTTGTGAGGAAAAACATGATGTCAGTGTATGAGATATGGGTTGACACCCAACAGCTTCAACTTGTGGAGGAGAATGTCTTAAAAATAGTGTTAAAGGCAGAGGGAAAGTCAATGCAGAGGGCCCTCACATACATGTTGGGCTGTTCCAGATGTTTGACCATACGGTGGAAGAGGGTAGCCACAGTATTCTCTGTACTCCACCCCTCTTGGTATGCAAACTGGTATGGGTCCAAGCCCAGCTGCACACAGTCAGTCAGGTTCTGGGTGGCAATTCTCTTCATGTACTTCATCAGCACGGACGTAAATGCCATAGGTCGATATTCATTGCGATCCCTTGGCTATTGAATGGGCATGATGTGTGATGGTTTCCATAGAAGGGGTTTTATGAGTGTCTAATTGAGTGTTGGATTTCGTGAGCGGCCACACTGGGCCCAGCTCCTCGGCTGCCCATTTTGTCTGGCTCAAGAGCCTTCCTTTTGGATTGGTTACCTTGGTTACCTGCTCCACAGTGATCTCCACTCTGTTGGCCCCTACAGTTGGGCCTAGCTAGAGGACAGTTCTACATCCCTGTGTGTTGTCTCTGTTATCATTATTGTTGTTACGTATCTTTTCTTCTCTCTTGGTTCAGTTTGTTGGTGGAATGGAATGGACTTTATTTGTCATTGCTACAGTACAGGTACCAAACAACGACATTTAGGAGGGGAGGCTCCCCTGGTGTTTAGGAAAGGAAAAAGAAAACACATTTTAGAAAAAGCATAGATGCATAAAATCACAAGAAGGTAAGGAGCTGGTTTACATCAATAAAGGCTATGTACACAATCCACTGTACTATACTGCACAGATAGTCAACTAGGGTTGTCATATTGCACAAAAAGTATTTTTTCACATTATTTTAAAGTGTCACAGTTTGCAGGCTTGAAAATGTACATGTTTGTGCCTCAGCACTAGCTGCCATACAATCCGTCCAGACTGTCCTGGGCCCAGAACTTAGGCCTTTTCTGTGTTCAGGGCCTTGACGGCCCTGTGGTAGAAGCTGTTCTTCAGTCTGTTTGTCTTAGCGGCCGGGGTCCTGTACCTCCTGTTCGAGGGCAGCTTGACAAAGTGTTCGTGCCCAGGGTGGGTCGGGTCCTTGGAGATCTTGGAGGCCCTCCTGAGACAGCGTGTTTTGTACAGCTCCTCCAGAGAGGGGAGGGGGGCGCCGGTGATCTTCTGTGCTGTTCTCACGACTCTCTGTAGCTCGTTTCTCTCCGCTGTTGTGCAGCTGTGGAACCAGTTGGAGATGCCGAAGGTGAGGATGGTCTCCACTGCGCCGTGGTAGAAGGCCACCAGTATCTCCTGCTTGTTGTGTTGTTTCCTGAGGCATCTCAGGGTGTATGTGTTGCTGTTGTGCCCTCTTGATGGTGCCTTTAGTGTTGTCCTTCCAGGCCAGGTCATCCCGCATGTTGTGTCCCAGGAATCGGAGGGTTGAGACTCTCTCCACGCTCTCTCCGTCGATGAGCAGGGGCTGGATCTCAGACTTTTTCCTCCTGAAGTCTACGATGAATTCCTGGGTCTTTGACTTGTTTAGCAGCAGGTTGTTAACCTTGCACAGCTTGCTCAATTGCTCTACCTCATCCCTGTACGCCGCCTCGTCCCCCCCCCGAGATACATCCCACCACGGTGGTGTCGTCTGCAAACTTTACGATGTAGTTGCTGGGGTGGATGGGGGTGAAGTCGTGGGTGTAGAGGTTGTAGAGGATGGGGCTTAGCACGCAGCCCTGGGGTGACCCAGTGCTGAGGCTGAGGGCTGTGGAGGTGTGGGGGCCCACCCGCACCCTCTGGGGGCGGTCGGTCAGGAAGTCCTTGATCCACGCACATATAGAGTGTGATAGACTGTGAGAGAAAATTATTATATGTAATAAGCTACATTTAAGAATCAAAAACATCATCTTGGGTTGAATGTCTGCAGCAGACTGTAGAAGATGATTTCCTGTTGTCACACACAACAGAACCAGTTTCTCTACTTGAAGCTTGACATGGGCTAAGACAATAGACACATTTAAATGATTACAAAGACCTGATTGCCCTCTTTTGTCCCGGAGTGGACCAAACCATCTAGAGCAGTTTGGACCTTTATGTTGCCCCAGACCCAGTACTCTAAGACCAGACTGAACCAGTTGTGGCCATTGTGTTACGTTTTCACCTTTTGTCTCCTGGGAGAAAGTGGGGGCCGCTTCCCCCCTAGCCTTCATCAGAATCATCTTCATCAATGTACAAGTCCACACCCATTTGCTCATGATTGGTCTAAACCTCACCTGAGGGCGGACCCCTTACCTGTGGAAACCTGAATTGTATAAATGCTGTCCTGTAATGAATGATCATCACTTTTGGGAGGAACTTTGAAACGTTCAGACTCGTCTGACGGACCTGTAAACTTCCTCTTTCTGCAGAAGAATATTAAATATATTTTCTTATACATCTTGAAACGAAACAGGCTGCCATTATTGAATAATTTACTCTAACAAGTTGGCGACGAGGAAACAAGGGGAGCGGCTGCGGAGGTATCCTGTTCTGTCCGTTCTCAGCTATTTCAGCTGACGAGCTGTTTTTGAGACGGAGCTCTCCCGTTTCACCTAGCAAGTGACGCGGTCAGGAGATCCCCTCTATTTTTTGGGATTGGCTGAGAGCGGATGATCAGGGCCTTAGCACGCTGTCTACGTACTACACGAACAAGGGTAAGCCTGTCGATTTTCATTTGTATACGGAACGGTATTTAATCGGAGAAAGATATCCGATTGGAGAGTTTTTTGTTTCCGGGTGCACTTTGTGATGCAAGGCTTGTGGCGTTTTTAGACGATTTACATGTTATCGTGGCTATAATTGCACCTGGCAAAATCATAGGACTGCTCTTTTTGTGTTTATGATATATATATACGTGTATCTTTCGACGTTGCTGTTATCTGGTTACAGTAAAAGTATTAACCAGAGGGAGTGGCTGCTGACCTGATTGCAGACAGGGACTAATCAGGGGGAGTTGCTGTTCACCTGGTTACAGAGAGGGCCTAACCAGGGAGTCTAACCGATCGTGAACAGTGGTTAACTAGTGCCATTTGATTGTGCAGTAAATTGGTTAACTAAGGTCCAAGATCCAACATATTGGTTAACACAGGTCTAAAAATAATCCTAGGTTGATCTAGGATTGGGTTTTTATTACACAGAGGTTAGTTCTGTGTAAAAGTGGGGAGGTGGTACTTATCCATAAAATCCATTGAGCCAACCAGGTGTTCTGAATTTTCCATGTATGAATATAGAGTTTCATTGAGCTAATCAAAGTTCTGAACTCCAGTTTTAATTAGTTAATCAGTGTTAATACTTCAGTTTTTCTGTTGACTCAGTGCATATGTAAAAGACCTACCAGCCACCCCTCCCCTGAAGCCCAGAGTCTAATCTCCACAGACCAAGTTTGTTTGTGTATTGTTTGAATTTTCTTATTTGTGATAAGACTGTCCATGCCGAAGTCTACAAGCAACATATCTCCTCCTACCGTGACGCACTCCAAGCTGCCAAATCTGCCTACTACTCCACCCTCATCAACACCTCCAATCGAAACCCCCGCACCCTCTTCTCCACTGTCAAGACACTACTCCAACCCCCGGACAACAACACAACTTCCTCCCCTGACCTCTGCAACTCCTTTCTCCACGCCTTCAACAGCAAGATCTCCCACATCAATAGCTCACTGACTGCCTCCATCTCCAACTCCACCACCCCCGCCCCCCCTGCTGTCATCTTCCCCCCTCCTGACTACCCTCCCCCTACTCCTCTCACTACTTTCTCCCCTATTGACTCCTCCCTCATCACTACTATCATCACCGCCTCCAAAACAACCACCTGCTCCCTCGACCCCCTCCCTACCACCCTGACCAAGGCCTGCCTCCCTGCCCTCATCCCCCACCTCACTGCCCTCTTCAATCAGTCACTATCCCAAGGCCACGTTCCCTCATGCTACAAACTTGCCGCTGTCACCCCCATTCTCAAAAAGCCTACTCTTGACCCAGCCAATCTCTCCAACTACCGCCCCATCTCCAACCTACCATTCCTTTCCAAAACCCTAGAGCGCGTTGTCGCTGCCCAACTTCACTCCCACCTCCAATCCAACAAACTGTATGAACCCCTTCAATCTGGCTTCCGCCCACATCACAGCACTGAAACAGCCCTGGTCAAAGTAATCAACGATCTCCTCACCTCTGCAGACTCAGGTGCCCTCAACATCCTAGTTCTACTAGACCTGAGCGCAGCCTTCGACACAGTGTCCCACTCCATCCTCCTTCAAAGGCTGCGCCAACTGGGTGTTGAGGGCACCGCCCTGGACTGGCTCACCTCCTACCTCACCAACAGACACCAGTTCATCTCCCTCTCCGGTCACACCTCCTCCTCCTCCTCTGTCACACAGGGGGTCCCACAAGGCTCAGTCCTCGGCCCCCTGCTCTTCCTCTGCTACACACCCCCCCTCGGTCACATCATCCGCCAATTCAACCTGGACTTCCACTGCTACGCTGATGACACACAGATCTACATCACCACAAACTCCACCCAGAACCCACCCCTCACTCACATTGAAACCTGCATCTCCGCAATAAAAACCTGGCTCACACACAACTTCCTCAAACTGAACAGTGAAAAGACTGAAGTCATCCTCATCGGCACCAAATCCACCCTCAATAAAACCGGACCCATCACACTCACCATTGACGACACTACCATCACCCCCTCCCCCCTGGCTCGCAACCTCGGCTTCATTCTGGACCCCACCCTCTCATTCGATCCCCACGTCAGTTCCATTGTCAAGACATCCTACTTCCACCTCCGAAACATTGCAAAAATCAGACACTGCCTCTCCCCCCCCGCTGCTGAATCCCTCATCCACGCCTTCATCTCCTCCCGCCTCGACTACTGCAACTCCCTACTCACCGGCATCACCTCCCGCTCCCTCCATAGACTCCAGATGGTCCAAAACTCTGCTGCACGCCTCCTCTCAAACACCCGCTCCCGTGACCACATCACTCCTGTCCTCCACTCTCTCCACTGGCTCCCCATCAAAGAACGCATACAATTCAAAGTCCTCATCCTCACATACAAAGCCCTCCATAGCCTGGCCCCCCCTTACCTGACTGACCTCCTTCTCCCCCACCGCCCTACCCGTACCCTCCGATCCTTATCCATTGTTCCCCTCACTGTCCCACCCTCAAAACTCAAAGGCTTCGGTCACCGTGCCTTTTCACGAGCCGCACCCCGCCTCTGGAACTCTCTCCCTCAACCACTCAGAGACTCACCCTCACTCCTCACTTTTAAATCCCACCTCAAAACCTACCTGTTCTCCCACGCCTACAGCCTCCCCTACCCCTAGCCATCTCCCCCATCCCTGCCACCCCCGCCCCCCCCCTGGACTTGCATACAACCTCCCCTATCCCTAACCTTCTCCCCTAACCCTCCCACCCCCCTCCCCCCATGGACATGCATACAACCTCCCCTTCCCCGTTCGTTAACTCTGTGTTCTATGTGCTCATGTTATCTGTTGCTTGTTGTTTCTGTGTTTTCCGTTTTTCCCATATTGTCAGCGTCTTTGAGCCTCGGAAAAGCGCTATATAAATCCAATGAATTATTATTATTATTATTATTACAGCTGTTTTCATTCCTTGTGTGTTTTTTTTAAGCTATTTTAATATACACCCCCTTTACCTGTGATCCCTTTACCTGTTGAGCAGCCTGCACGGCCTAACACTAGACAGGAAGCTAGGCAAAGAGAGCAGAATAGTGCAGAAAAGTACAAGCTGCACAAATTAGATTTTATGAAGGACAAGAGAAACGTTCTAGAGAACAGCATGGCCAGCCACAAACAAATTTCAGACAGTGGGGTGATAAGGGTTTTGCATGTTATAATTGTGGGGGCAACCATTCCTACAAATTCTGCCCGACACCACAACAGCAATTTTAGGAAACAATCTATAATCGTTGTTTCTCCATGTACAGCTCCGGATTTTTGTATATCTTGATGGTTTAAGAATGTTTTTGTTTTCCGACACTTCTAGGAAAATTGTTGAGTTGTTTGGATTATTTTTGTTGTGATGAGACCCTAGCGGTTTTTAAGTTTCTGTTTTCTATTTTAAAAACATTTTTTTTGCATTAGGCAAGGTTTTATATTTTCTAACCCAAGTCATGGGGAGCTGCTTTCTTGCGCAGAAAGACCCTGAGAGTTATTTCTATTCTCAAGAAGGTGGGTTTATGTGTGAAACTCTGGGAGAACTGATCACTCTCCACTTTGAGTTTTTTGCATAAACCTGTCCAAAATTATGTAGATCTGTTTGGTATTCATGCATTGTTCAGACCATGATGTATTGAAAAAAAGAACCATGTGGCCTGTCGTATCAGAGGCTCATAAAATACTATATTTTTGATTGCTAACTCCCACTAACTCATTAACAATTAACCCTGGTTTTTTCTTGTTTTCGAATGATTTTTCAGTAAGTATATTTTGACATCATAAAACATGACACATTTGTTTATGATTTTCAAATCACACGAAAATGTTCTACCGTTTCCTATTTTGATATTAAGATGTTGGTTTGATTAGACATAAAATTCTGTTGCAGTTTTTTGTTTTTTTTGTTAACTGTCTCCTCAGACAGACCAGTGGTGGCCCTGTATTATTGCAGATACACTTGATTTTTGCCACGGCAAGAATGTGATATATATTTCAGAGTGGAAGCCGTTTTACCAGAATCCAGAGACGGCGTGCTACGCAATATCCAGCCAGATGATTGAGGGATGAACCAGGGCCACCAGAGAGGGAAACGACGACCAGGGTTACCAGACCCACCAGAGAACACCGAGGAGATGACGACCAGGGTGCCAGGCCCGACAGAGGAGGAACCAGAGCCACCAGGGTGCCAGGCCCGACAGAGGAGGACGCAGCCACCAGGGTGCCAGGCCCGACAGAGAACCACCAAACGACCATCGACGACAGTGTTCCAGTTTCAACAGCCCGTTTCAAGGAGGAAAGACACATAGTATCATGAGAGATTTTGCTTCGAGGATGAATTACTCTGATTGTTGGATCTGTCAACAGATACCTGTGAGTCCAGCCAGGGTCCAAAGTGTGGACACCTGTACTAGTGAAGATGCTGGTGAATGCCTGCATCATGTTTTTCGATGGTTCTAAAGACCACTCCCCAGACCATGTCCAACATGGAAGGAGACAGACGACTGCCTGAACCTCAATGACACTGACAGACAACGACCGATTAGGAAGAGATTGAAGATGCAAGAATCAAGAAAGCGTCGGTCGTTTGGATTTATTTTAATTTTATTTTTTTTGTCTTGTGTATGATGTACTGTGCTTAATTTTAAGCTTGGTTGTTAATTTTAGGATTTTTGGGTTGTGATGAATTTTTATTATTCTTTCTCCAAAAATGTTTTGACCCTTATTTTTCAAAAATGTTTTGAACCATATTTTTCAAATTGTTCTTGTTTTAAGAGTTTACATCTTAAAAAAGTGTGGAATGTGAGAGAAAATTATTATATGTAATAAGCTACATTTAAGAATCAAAAACATCATCTTGGGTTGAATGTCTGCAGCAGACTGTAGAAGATGATTTCCTGTTGTCACACACAACAGAACCAGTTTCTCTACTTGAAGCTTGACATGGGCTAAGACAATAGACACATTTAAATGATTACAAAGACCTGATTGCCCTCTTTTGTCCCGGAGTGGACCAAACCATCTAGAGCAGTTTGGACCTTTATGTTGCCCCAGACCCAGTACTCTAAGACCAGACTGAACCAGTTGTGGCCATTGTGTTACGTTTTCACCTTTTGTCTCCTGGGAGAAAGTGGGGGCCGCTTCCCCCCTAGCCTTCATCAGAATCATCTTCATCAATGTACAAGTCCACACCCATTTGCTCATGATTGGTCTAAACCTCACCTGAGGGCGGACCCCTTACCTGTGGAAACCTGAATTGTATAAATGCTGTCCTGTAATGAATGATCATCACTTTTGGGAGGAACTTTGAAACGTTCAGACTCGTCTGACGGACCTGTAAACTTCCTCTTTCTGCAGAAGAATATTAAATATATTTTCTTATACATCTTGAAATGAAACAGGCTGCCATTATTGAATAATTTACTCTAACAAGACCCAGGTCTAGTAGTTTGGTCACTAGCCTGTCTGGAAGGATGGTGTTAAAGGCGGAGCTGAAGTCCACGAAGAGCAGTCTCGCGTAGCTGTTTCCCCTGGTGTGAGTGCCACCGGGCGGTAGTCGTTTAGGCAGCTCACCGTGCTTTTCTTCGGGACTGGGATGATAGTTGAGGTTTTCAGGCAGGGTGGGACGGTGGCCTGGGACAGGGACTGGTTAAAGATGTTGGTGCTGTTGGTCTACAGTGGTTGTCGGTTGTCCTGTGATTCTGTCTTGAATGGAAGAATACCAGAATCCTCAAAATTCTCCAACTCTCTCTCTCTCTCGCTATTGACAAAAAGATTTTGATTTTCTTTTGATTTTCACTCTGCAGCATGGTGAGAGAGTGTTTTAGCAGATGTCTCTCTCTGTTTGTCTTTGATGGTTTCCCCAGCTGAGCTCAGAGCTCCTGTGTAGCCAGTCAGAGAAGTAATAAGAGGAAGCCTTTCATAAGTGGGAGTTTAGGCCTTTAGCTAGTTCATGCCTCTGGGTCTTTGATGTTAACTATTGTTCTATTATCTCATCTGTGCACAGTGTTCCTAAAAAAAACGTGTATCAATGTGTTCCTACTATACACCATGACACAGACGTTTTGAGTTCATACTATAGTTAGAAAGTAGAAATCAAATCAAAGTTTATTTATCAAATACACAATATACCTGATACATTGCAATGAAATGCTCCAGGCAAGCTAGCTCCTCAACAATGCAACAATCCAAAATCAAACAATCAACAGTGTAATGCAATGCAATATAATAATGAGAAAAACAAATAAAAAATAACGTAAGGTGGCATAGTAAATAGCTGAGAGTACAAATGTGAAATGTGTAATGTCATTGGATAATGACACTGAACTGGGGGGTGGGGGCTTGGGTCTTATGGCCTGCGGGGTAGAAACTGTTCTGGAACCTGTTGGTCCGGGTCTGGATACACCGGTACTGTTTGCCAGATGGTAACAGAGAGAACTGGGCATGGCTGTGTGGGTGGCTGTGGTGCCTGATGATCTTCCCTGCCTTCCTCCTGTCCTGTCCGACTGTTACTAAGTAAGTAGGATGTTATTTACTTTCCACATACTTCACACAGTCTCATTAACTCACGGATAAGCTAACCAGGAATTCTGGGTTCATGTTACAGATGAGGGGCTCTACTACCAAATAAAAAAGAGAGAGAGAGAGAGAGAATTTACCTTATCAAAAGGAGGGATAAAACACTTTATTGAGACATACAGTACTGTACTGTACATCTTCTTTGTTTTAATCCACACCCTTTATACGTATAAATCTCATCGCTGTATCTGTAAGTGTGTTATGTGTTAACATTGAAGTCCTCGGGGATAACGGTTGAGTCACAAGACGAGGGAATGTTTAGCTAGGCAGCGCTCCAGCGCTCTGCTCATCACGGTGTAGTGTTAGTGTCAAGGCGTACAGTCGTTAATCAGAATAATGCGGATAGTCCACCGCTCCCAGTCTCTGCTCTCCGTACACTAAGGCTATTGATTGTTAGCGAAACCTGTTGTCTCCGCGCATGAAACCACACTCAGCTGTGAAAATAAGGCGTAGCAGAGAGGCCGGCGCCCTGACCCGGGGTGAGTCAGAGGCTACTCTGTCAGGGTGTGTGATGTGGGGCCTCCTCCACTCAGCCTTGTGTCCACCAGCCCAGAGAACACACAACAGCAACGGCGCAACACACACACAGCATGAACTGGAGTCATGAGAAAACAAGCTAACTCAATGAACCCAGTGAAGTATGGTGACTAACTAGAATGATGTCTGGCTGCTCTGACAGAACTCTTTCGGATACTAGTCAACAGGTGTTGTCAAACACCTTATTCGCTCCATTACACTTGCAGAAGTGCAGAAGTGTGTGTGTGTGTGTGTGTGTGTGTGTGTGTGTGTGTGTGTGTGTGTGTGTGTGTGGGTGTGTGTGTGCGCGCGCGTGCCTGCATGCCTGCGTGCGTGTGTGTGTGTGTGTGTGTGTGTGTGTGTAATACTGTTTGTGTTCAAGAATTGTATTGTAAAATGTGAACGCAAATAAAGATATTAAATGTGTGTGTGTGTGTGTGTGTGTGTGTGTGTGTGTGTGTGTGTGCGCGTGCGTGTGTGTGCACGAGTGCACATATGTGTGCGTGTGTGTGTGCATTTCATCTTCACTCCATTGGCTCGCACCCAAGAGAAGCCCACTGGATATGCATGATTTGGTTCCCCATCATCATGTCTCCCTGTCACATGACACTACACACAGAAGAGGTCAGAGGTCAAACCTCTAAGTACAGGGCTCAGGATTGAGCCTCACCCTTAATTAGATAGCTGTGACATCTGAGGTCTACCACAGCCCATCTGCTGGTGGAGGGGAGGATATATGATTAAAGAGAGAGAGCCAAATGACACACAGTGGTCAACAGAGACCAAGAGGGAACCCAGCCAGGTCATTGAGCTGCTGAAGACTCTCCCTCGACAACACACACACACACACACGCACACACACACGCACACTAATAATAATATAGATGATGGTTGAGTTGGTTTGAGCAGCGGCCCGTTGCCGCTTCACAAACATTGCGATCCTTTAGCGATAACTAATAGTGGCAATTAGATATGGAACAATCCCACATAATTACCCCCGCACTGAGGCTTCACACTCGCAGGTCAAAGTACAGTTCATCTCTTTAACTCCCCCTAGGATTGGACATTCAGTACTTTTGGCACACATAGGCTTGCGTGATCCCATCCCTGCCCAGAGAGCACGCTGCAGCCATCCTCCTCTGCAGTTCCCAACACCTCACAGGCTGACGTCTGTCCCTGCTGTCCCCACGCCAGGAAAACCCAGATAAGTGATGAAGTGGAAGAAGGGGAAAACACTGGATGGAATGAAAGGAGATATGT
>NC_137680.1:16591888-16604388 GCF_963989245.1 Nansenia antarctica | reverse complement strand
GTGGGATGGTGGGATGGTGGGGTGGTGGGGGGGTGGGATGGTGGGATGGTGGGATGGTGGGGGGTTGGGGGGTGTGGGCTGCAGGGGTATTTCCCTCCCTGAGCATTGGGATCTGCTGAGTGAGGGTTTGATGAAGGGACTCTGCATTTCCATGGCCAGCAGTATGTGCTGAAGGATGGCCGGATTCCGAGGAGAATGGGGCCATTCTGACCCACAGCGCCAAAAGCAGAATGTCAACAATAAACAGAGGGAAGGAGAGAGAGGGGGGCAAGCGGGAGAGAGAGAGAAAGAGAGAGAGAGAGAAAGAGAGAGAGAAAGAGAGAGAGAGACAGAGAGAGAGAGAAAGACAGAGAGAGAGAGAGAGAGAGGCTACGATGGTCAACATTTTTTTTTAATGGTCAACAAACGACCAACGGCAAATGTCGTCTGAAACTAATAAAAGTCCTTCATTCCATTCTCCCTGGCTCACAAAGGCTTACAGAGAGAAGAGGCTTACACGTTTTCTCAATGAGCTGGCGTTCTGGGGGACATTAATGATGTTGGATACACCAACGGAAACAGCTCTGTGTTTAATTAGTGTGGGGACAAGATGCACAAGCCATATGCCAGCGACGACAATGAGGCTGGTCTCTGTTCACTCCTCGTGAACACACAACAGGTGGAGAGTCAGACGGCAACAGACTCTAGACATTAATGATGCTGGTTTCAATTAGCTGGCTGCACACACACACACACACACACACAAGTGAGTACACACACACACACACACACACACTAACACACACACGCATGCAGGCACGCACCCATGCACGTGCACACACACACACACACACACACACACACACACACACACACCCCTGAACACATGTACACACAAAAACACAGGCACACACACACAGATACACACCCCTGAATGTGCTGATTGTTAACGACAAACAACAGAACATGAGTGGTGTGTTGTCCACATGTGGGGGGATTAATCAAACAGGAAATGCTGGGAGACCATCGACCCTGGAGGGCTGAATCTACCGCAAACCAGAGGATGAGCATTCATGACAGCAGGAGTCTGTTTCATTTACTTCACACCGTGTCAAATCTATAGTACGAACTTTGTAGTTCTATCACGGCTTTGCTTTTCAATACTACATCCTCAAGCCCTCTGCTAACCCTCTCACCCTAACCCAGTTTAAACCCTCTGCTAACCCTCTCACCCTAACCCAGTTTAAACCCTCTGCTAACCCTCTCACCCTAACCCAGTTTAAACCCTCTGCTAACCCTCTCACCCTAACCCAGTTTAAACCCTCTGCTAACCCTCTCACCCTAACCCAGTTTAAACCCTCTGCTAACCCTCTCACCCTAACCCAGTTTAAACTCTCTGCTAACCCTCTCACCCTAACCCAGTTTAAACCCTCTGCTAATCCTCTCACCCTAAACCAGTTTAAAAGTATGAGTAGTATGTTGGTGCAGCTTACGACATGTTCGTACATGATTGCGATGGGGGAGGGGGGGGGGGTGGTGGTCTGCTTTGGTCTGCTGTGTTTGTGGAGGGAGTGGGGTGGGGGTGTTCGGCGGCTGTGTTTGTGTGGGTGGATGTGTGTGAGTGTGTGCGACGGAGTGTGTGAGTGTGTTCTCGCACACATGCTGTTTGGTGAGATACCATCTCCTGTCTGAGGCTTAGGTTCTCTGTAAATACCGGCCCTCATGTCGACAGCTGTTCCCAGAATTCCTGAGTGGAGTCTGGTGGACTTCCAGGAGCTCTTGACAACTCTGCACAACGGAACACACACACACCACCATATACACACACATCCTCCCCATCTTCTGTACGCCAGAACAACCCCCCCCCCCCCCACAGACCCCATCTGTGCACCAGTGAAGTGGGGAAACCAAAACAAGTGCAGTGGGAAAGCTATGCGTACAGTACATGTCACCATCCTTCAACTCATTGCAGCGACTCAACAGTGAAACCCATCCAGAGAGAAGGCCTTTTATGTTCTTCTAAAGGCGACGGAGAAGAAGAAAAAAATGTCTGTTCTACACAAACAATTCATTAAAACATGTTTTGTCAAGACCTTAATCCTAGGCAGGCCTACACATATGCACATGAACGATTAATAACTCTTTTTACAGTTTGAGAGAAAGTGATCCGTCCTTTTAGTAAAAAAACTAAACATGAACTGTTGGGTGAATAATACAGAACAATCTGTAGAGCTTTGCGTGTCGGGCATGTTGTCAGGGCAAAAAGGTGATTACTACTACATTCAAGAATGTGGTTCCGCTGTTGTTGCTCTAGAGAGAGAGAGAGAGTTAGGAGGGGGGAGACCTGAGTCACTGACAGTGGGAGGAGGTAATTGCGTGGGTGTGTGTATGTTGCAATATCCGAGCCCTGAACTGAGGATGGGATTTAAGACCCCGTTGCATCATAGCCAGGGGAGCTGTAAACTTTAAAGGAGTAAGCGTTGCATTCTTCCGCATTACACACTGCACTTACACACACACAGCACGCTCACACACACACACGTACACGCACACACACACACACTCCTCTGCTAACGTACCCACACACTCACACCCTCCCCATCTTATGTATAACAGAACACACACATCACCACCACCACCACCACCACCACATCTGTGCAACAGTGAGAAAGCCACACAAGTGCAGAGGGAAACTTAGACGTACTGTGCATGTCACCATGTACCCATTTCATAAACTCAGCAGTGACACAGTTGCTTATTATTCTCTTTCGATCGACCTCAACTACTGCCAATCAAGCTCAGGCCTGGTCTGGGTGGCCTCTCTCTGGCTGTCAAATCTACTCTGACAGCCTGTCAGTTAGTGTCTGGCCTGTCACTCAAACTCCCTCTCTACACTCACTGGGCATATTATTGCCTGCCCTCCAGAGTCAACTCATTTCGACGGGTCAATTCAGGACAGCAAATGCAATTACAATCAATATAGGAAACTTGCCCTTCATTCTCTCATGGGATTCGTTTTGAATGAAAGAATTGGATTTCCACTTATTGAATTGACTTCATATTAAGGCGAGACACGGCAGGCAAAAACATTGGGGGCTTTTTTCCAGCTGACTCTGGCTGCAGTGTCATGAGTAATCGTGACTCCAGCCTTGTGTCCAAACAAACTGCTCCACTCATGCTCTGGTCACTGTCATCCCAAGGGGGGGGGTGGGGGGTGGGATTGTCGAAGACTCTTTCAGCTGTCGACATGAGGTGGCACATTGTGGCAGGGCCCCCTGTCAGAGCAGCAGGGGCGTCTGTAGCGCAGGAGGTAGAGCCGGCGTCTAATGATCGCAAGATTGGCAAATTGTGGTTCGAACCCCAGCTGGCCACATGTCGAGGTGTCCTTGGGCAAGACACTGAACCCCAAATTGCTCCCAATGAACGTGCCAGAGCCTGGCATGGTAGCTTGCCTCCATTGGTGTGTGAATGTAAAGCGCTTTGGAATAATGCGCTATATAAGTCAGTACATTTACCCTTTAGAGCAGACACAGAGGATACCCTACCTGACCCCTGACTGCCTCAATGAAACTGATCAAACCCATAAGATAAGACAGATGTGGTGAAAAGCAAATCTCTTACTCTGAAATTTGTGTCAGTTTCCGTATTCGTAAGAAACCAGCTAGACGGTTTGTGAACCGGCGCGTGCTAGAAAACCAAAACAAGAAGAAGACAAAAACTTGAACTGATACAGTATGAACAGTGTGTGTGTGTGTGTGTGTGTGTGTTTGTGTGTGTGTGTGTGTGTGTGTGAGTGTGTGTGTGTGTGCGTGTGTGTGTTTGTGCATGCGCACACGTGTGTGCATGCATGTATGTGCATGGATGCGTGTGTGTGTGTGTGTGTGTGTGTGTGTGTGTGTGTGTGTGTGTGTGTGTGTGTGCGTGCGGTGTGTGTGGGTTTGGTGGGTTTTTAGTAGTTTTGTGTAGCTGTTCTACAGTACTGTAAACAGAGTAGGGCTGAACCGGTGGGGATGCTGACAGGATGGATGAATAACAGTACTAAATCATAACTGTGTGCATTTCTAAAAGCTATTTTGGCTGGACTACCAGTTCAGGGTTACCAACGTCATCATCATCATCATCATCAGCAGCAGCATCATTATTGTCATAATCATGCACACGCCAAAATCTTCCATCACAAAAAGTTATTTGGCAAACTTGAGAGAACTTGGCAGTTGTGGGGTTGAACATCCCGTAACACTACTGATTCTATCTGGGCCTAGTTTAATGGGCGGTACTAAACTGAAAGTACTCAGAGAGTTCACAGATTGTGTGCTGCGTGTTTTAAAATGTGTCTGTTTTACTGTTACTCTTACAACGCACAGTAGTAATGTGGAGATATAGGGAGCATTCCTAACCACCTTACCACTCTAACAATTACACTTAATCACATCAAAGCCGCTGATTAGCGAACGATAAAATAAGTAGCATTTGACTACATCTCAATTGCAGCTTCATGCAAAAATGCCTTTTATGTTCGATTTTTATGATGCCAGCAGCTTCACTTAGCAGACAGGTCTTGAAAGAGGGCTTTCTTTTCTATGTGGTTGTCTGTGATCTCCTTTAGAATATTATGGTGGGAGCTTCTAGGGGTTTATGATGACTCTCTGTGATCTCTAGATGGAGGGAGTAAGTACTGCAGGAACCCGTGGCTCAGGGCCAGAGCGGAGCAGAGACGAGAGCATGTCCAGGCCTGCCTGTGTGGAATCGGCCCTCACTACCCTCTCAGCTCTGCCCTGGTGCGTCAGATGGGCTGAGATCTGCAGGAGCCAAGTTTAAAAGACTACCCAGAAAGACTCCCCAACAACTGGACAGTAATATGTCTCTGCACTAACATTCTGGTGCTGCCAAGCAGACACTGGAGATGATATCAAAGATAGAAATGCTACCGAAGCGTGTGTGCGTGTGTGTGTGTCGTGTGTGTGTGTGTGTGTGTGTGTGTGTGTGTGTGTGTGTCGTGTGTGTGTGTGTGTGTGTGTGTGTGTGTCGTGTGTGTGTGTGTGTGTGTCGTGTGTGTGTGTGTGTGCGTGTGTGTGTGTGTGCGTTCTTGATAACGGATGAAAGAAACACAGTCATTTCTTAAAATCTGATTTTGGTATTGAATAACAGTAATCTACAGTATATACTCCTGTATATAGTCAGACTATTGCTGCATTGTATGTTATGATAAACCCTACTGACAACAACAGAAAAAAAAATGAAATTATGTGAGAGTCTCGTCTTATTATTAACCCGATACTGAAACCTACACAGTATCACGGTTGAAATATTAAATATGAAGCTTTGTAAAAAAAAAAAAAAAAAAAGTGCGATGGCAGATCGTGAGCTTAGAATTATAAGGTTCTATCTCCGTTTAGGGCAGTTCAGAGCGTCAAAGTTTTGACATTCCATTATGTTTTGTGAGATGGAACCTTTGTATTTGATGAATTACTAACTCAAAAATGTCAACATTTTAAAAATAACACCACACAGGCATTAATAAACACCTAATGGATCATTTTGACAAAAATGGAGATAGAACCTTATCATTCTAAGTTCACGAGATGTTGTTGACTTACTTTGAATTTGTTTATGTAAACGTCAACTCCTAGTACTGTCTGACAAACATTTCACTTGGAAATACATTTGGTGTATAAATGTGTATAATTACAGGGTGGAGAAACTATCCCTGATGTAGGCTATGGGAGGGAGCTGAAGCCAAGAAAAGGCCTGCCTCCTTTTCTAAAGGTTTCCTGTCTCTCTCAGAGAAGTGTGACTCAACTCTGTGCGTTCAGAGGGAGATGTTTCTGCACTGAGTCTTCAGCGGAGCTGGAGGAAGCGTGAAGAGAGGTCCTCCCTCAACCCGCTGAGATTGTTGCTTCCAACTTTCTCCGTTACACAACTTTTAAACAATCGCCTGCTTAATTGAATGAAAAATATTGGGACAGGATACCTAGGCTACAAACATGGAGCGACATCGGTTTTCTTTACTTTTGTGTTGCACACTGCTGCCTATCCTGTTCATAGCCGTTCTGGAGCCGAGCGGAGTTGGTGAGTTCCATCTCGTCTCTCTACCCTCTCTCACCAGTTTGGCAGTGACGTGAATGGCAGTCGTTGACATGAACTTTTTATTCCATTTCCTCGGTCATGTAATGTTGTTTGTGTAATAGAAACCGTACAGACCTTTTGCGGTATTCCTTTTCCACGGTTCAAGAAGTTCACGCGTGTTTATTCATACGAGCGCAACAGGTGACTCATACATACGCAGGAAAGCTGCACCGGAGCAGTTCTGATGACTGTATTTGCTTGTTCTCTTGATTGTATGGAGTTAATCTATGGAGTTAATCTTGAGCCAAATTAAATCAAAAGCAAAGAAATATTTTGTGAGAAAAAAAATCCTCTCACAAAATATTTATTTGCTTTTGATTTAATTTGGCTCAAGATTAACTCCATATGATTGTGCCATGCTAGAGGAAAAAAATAATAATATTTAATTTCGTGTGTAAAGTTTCGTTAAATTAATGCAAGGCATTGCAAACCAGTATTCTCCCAGCTTGTTTGTTTACATTTGCGCATAACATGGTCTGTAGTGTACTCAGTGATGTTCACCCAGTCTGTGTAATCAGGGGTGTTTAGAGCCAATTAAACAAAACTTGTCTCCCCCCCCCCCCCCATCCCCTCCTCTCTGTTAAATACTTTGGTGATTTTTGTTTTTCATTTGGGAAGCTAAGTACAGATCTGGCATCCACATGACTGTGACTGTACCGTCCTCAAACAATCATAGGATTACACAAGTCATGCAAACAAACACATGAACTACAGTGTGTAACTGTGTGTGGGTGCTGGAGCGCTAACCTGGTCTGCATTACTTTCAGAATGTCCCATAGAATGCCAGAAAGAGCATTGTGTTTGTGTGTGTGTGTGTTTGTGTTTGTGTGTGTGTGTGTGTGTGTGTGTGTGTGTGTATGTATGTATGTGTGTGTGTAGGGTATGGGGCATTTTTCCCATGGCAACCTCCTCCAGATGGCCCTTTGGTCTGTCACTTGAGAGGCATTCTTCTTCTATGACCCACCTAACGAGTTCATCATCACATGAACGCAGTAGTAGTCCATGAACCGGTGCCTTTCTGTTGTACATGGTTGACCAGGACATCACATCTCGGAGTATTAGATATGTTGTAGTTACTGTGTAACTAACTACAAAGTGTGTTGTTACTGTATAACTGTACCCATTGTAATCTTTCCTGTCCTTCCCCTCCTCTCATGATGTTTGTTCCTTCCCTCCTCCCACGGACGGACCTATTTTGAACCTGGAAATCTCACATACCAATGAACTCTGTGGTCCAACACACACACGCACACTCACACAAACACACACGCACACACACACACGCACACACGCACACACACACACTCACACAATCCAAGCCTTCCTCTTCTAGAATACCTCTGTCATAGGAAGTCACTTTTTTGTTGAATCTTGCTCTTTTGTTTTCATTGAATTGATGTTGATAACCCCTCTGCTGTTGGAGTAAGATAAAGACTCCCACGTTCTTGTCTTTGATCTGACCTTACTCGTTTGGGACAAGAGGCCACTGCTGTCCTGGACATGCTCCAGTGTGTACAGTGTGTACTGTATGTGGTACTTTGAGTGTAAAACAGATTTATGGGCACTAAAGACCTGTTATTACAGAGATCCTGGTTACGTTTGTTGTTGTGTTTTTTTACAGTTACATTGTGCCCTTCCCTGTATAGTTAAGATACAGACACTCTCAGCTGGTGTTTTATTGTACCTTCTGTTATGGTAGTGTATGAGTTGAGACTGGTGTGATTTACTTTTATGGGCCCTAGTTCAGTCAGAGGACACACACTTTATCAACTGATAAGGCCTACTGTATGCTAAACCTCAAGTCTTGAGCCTGAGTCTGGACTACATTATCCAATGTCACATTTGTTAAAAACACAGACAGATTTGCTTCTATGATAACACCGCCTATGTCTTCTCAGACAAGCTGACTGTAAGACAATCTCACAGGGAGAGGCCTGAGGTCCAGTCCCGCAGATCATGAGAGCAGGAGGAGCAGGTCTCTAAAGAGGCTCCTCAATGTCAGGCTGGAGGCCCTAGGCCCAGGCCAGGGTGAGGGTAGGGAGGAGAAATGTGTGCTCCGAGCTCTGAGTCCCTGTTTACACTAACCTCTCAGGGCCTCAGTGGAGGGTTAGAGAGAGTTAGAGAGAGAGAGAGTTAGAGAGAGATTTAGAAAGAGAGAGAGAGAGAGAGAGAGAGTTAGAGAGAGAGAGAGCTCCCAAACAGCTATTTAGGGATGAGAAGAGGGGTCACGGAACCCTCCAAGTAGCAGGGTTTTATTTGCCCATATTAGTCTCCTTCTCCTCGTGGCCGACGCCATCCCCTCTTGGCTCGCCTGACTGAACCCTACGCCTGAGGAGGGGTTTAAGGGGGAGCTGGAGAGGGGGGCGGGGGGGGATATCTTTCAGAAGTGGGAGAAAAGCGGCGAGGCCCCTGCTGGGCCAGTTATGTCCTGCTAATGGCCACTTGCCTGTTGTCACTGCTCATTTAAGTGGCAGGAATATGACTGTTCCTGCTTCGGCTCTCTCACTGTAGGGTTCTGTGCTGTGCTGTGCTGTGCTGTGCTGTGCTGTGCTGTGCTGTGCTGTGCTGCGCTGCGCTGTGCTGTGCTGTGATGTGCTGTGCTGTGATGTGCTGCGCGGTGCTGCACTGTGCTGTGGTGAAGCTAGCTGGGGCTGAGTTGGTCCAAATGAAGGGCACAGAAAAAATAATAATTGTTGTGCCACTTTTTTGGACCCACGTAAGGGGGATCCATCACGTTCTGTTGATTTCCTTCGCTACGGCGAAGCGGTTTCCTCATACCGCCTCTTTCCTGCTGCCCATCGGACTGACTGGCATGCCCAACTGTGAAGCTTAAGATATCGGTTCCTGTTGTTGATAACAGGAATACCAACCTCTGCTCAGATACAGTACGCCATCATGGTCCACATTTACATTGCAGTCAGCCAGGCACTGTGTAATTTTTACACCTCCTCCCCCTGTCTCCTGCTGGAGTCATTACGGAGGCAGCCGTCCCCAACGGCCACCCCAGTCCCCAGGATTAGGTCTCAGTCCTGGGCCCTTATCCTCAGTGTGGGGAGGTGGGGGGGGGGGTGGCACACATCCTGCCTGATTGTATTTCCTTCCCCACTGAGGCCACTTCCTCCATCGTTTGAAAGAAAAGGGGGCACAGGGGAAAGAGCCAGTTTGGAGAGGAAATATGGATGGATATTCTAGCTGATTGGGATGAGGCCCAGTATTCTGCATTCATTCTCGCAGGTGATGCAGTGCTCTTGATTACTTGGATATTGATACTGTAATTACAGTAGCATATTACGGTGTTTACACAGGGGCACCTTCATTTCCAAGCTTTTTCAGAAGCCAGCGCACGTGCACACACACACACACACACACACACACACACACACACACACACACACACACACAGATGGCTATTCCCCTCTTTCATATTCATATACCAGCTCCTACACATATGACTGTGCACCATAGTGGAAAGTGTGTAGAAAGGCTGAAAACAGAGGCAGACATAAGAAGCACAAGTGTTTTAGCAGCTGTAGAAACGACCCACATACCACATGTCGACCTGTGCCATGTTACCTTTCCAAGCTCAATAGCTGTGGCTTTCTGAGGAAGTCTGAGGAAGTCGCACTCAAACCTACATACAACACTGCTGCTGCTGCTGCTGCTGCTGTTGTACCACGACCTTTCTAGACTGTCGAGTCCCCTCTGCATTCATTCCTTCCCTTCTTTCAGCGACCCTTTCACTAGCTCACTCCGCGGTAGTTTCGTCGTGAGCCTCTGTGTGGGTGTAACGCACCTCCTGAATGAGAGTGTAGACTGTGAAGTATGCGGCTTGAAAACGAATCAGGTCTGTTTCCTGTGAAATGAATAACCTGGGCAAACGGGACGGTGATCAGATAACACAGTGTGCAGAGGCCTGGCTGAAGTCATGAAAGACAAACCATGGCTGAAGTCATAAAGGAGAACTCATGCGTAGTAAAAAAAAAAAGAAAAGAAAGAAGAAAAAAAAAGTCCCTCCTTTAGACAGGCTTCGGTCTACTGCCGTCTAATCTAAGCCCTTCACAGCTATCTCACTTCGCCTCCCTGCGCTCCCTTGCCAATAGATCGGTCCGGATACGCTGACGATACTACAGGTCTATCGGACTTGTTCTGTCTGTCTCGAGAGTGATGTGCGATGCTTTTTCGCGATGCTGTTACGCCTCGGCCTCACCACAGAGAAAGGCTTGGTGGTGCAGTCACTCGCTCACTCTCTCATACTTCTTCCACGGCAGCACATTCATATCTGTGTCAGGGGTGGGGGGGGCAGGCCTGAACAGGTCAGGGAGCAGAGGCGTTCAGAGCCGAGGCTTAGGGGAATGACATACCAGATTGAAGCGATTACGCAGCAGGCACGCAATTCACACCCCTGTGTGCCCCCTCGCTGGCTCTGAAATAGCCTCGACCTGAATGAGGCATGAAGATGACTCTAGGGAAACAGTCACCTTTGATCTTCACGGTTGTCATTCATAGTGTGCCTTTTTAAAACTGTCAACACACCCTCCTGTTATGTGGTTTGCGATCGGATGGGTGAACCGTCTTCCAGCGAGTGGGTGCGTTTGGGTGGATAAGGACGGTTTTTGACCAGTTTTTTTTGTGTGTGTGTGTCTGTGTGTGTTTTCTGCAGATGGGATGTTCCACTCCTACCGCAACCTGAAGAAGCTGTGTAAGTTCTGTGATGTGGAGCTGTCCTCCTGCAACGGCACAGGAACCTGCATCGCCAACTGCTCCATCACCTCCATATGCATGCAGGAGGAGGAGGTCTGTGTCGGGATCTGGTAGGTCACTTCCCACCGTGTGTGTGTGTGTGTGTGTGTGTGTGTGTGTGTGTGCGTGTGCATACATGTGTGTATGTACTTGTGTACAGTACAGTAAGTGTTGACTGTATTTGTGTGTGTGTCCCTCCAGGAGGAAGAATGCTACTTTCTTCACAGTAGAGACCGTCTGTCATAATCCCTCCCTGCCTCTGTATGGCATTCTCCTGGACGACTACAACAGCTCTACGTGTGTCATGAAGGAGAAGAAGACCGAGGACGGACCGGTTCACATCTGCTCCTGCTCTGAAGAGGAGTGTAATGAGAACCTGGCCTTCTCCCCCAGTGAGTAGCATCACCATATTTCAGTCAGTCCTTCTATTTAACCATCCGTTCAGTTCACCGTTCTCTGCCAAAGGCATCTAATCATTAACAATCGTCCGACAAATTTGTCTGTTTGCATTTGCTGAAAGTGAACCAACCCACTCGTGTTGCCATGCTACATCTCTCCGACCACAGAGAGTGTAAGTCCTATAAGCCAGTGAAGCCACGCAACGGAAAGCAACGGTGTTCGCTCACTTCGCTACGGAAGTGTGAGAATTGGGGACGTGGTCTTTAGTTTGTGGTCATCGTACTTGTTTTCTGCCCTATCAGACTAAATGTAGGTCGTAAACAGGAACTAGAAGAAAAAGCCGTTCGCATCAGTTATGATGTGGGGGGAATCCCTAATACAGTCACACACACACACCCCCATGCAGATGCTCTTTACATACAGCAATGGGACAATGTATACAGAATCACAGCTTATAGATCTACCTGTAGCCACTGTATAGTATACATAGATATACGATTCTGGTATAATATGGTACATATCGTATACATTTAGCTACAGTATCTGCTGAGACTTGTAAAGTAACTTACTTTGATCTCACCAGTGAAAAGAGCAAATGGGTGTACCCACAATGTTCCAGTGAGATAATTAACACTAGAACAGCCATGGGTGGGGTAATTTGTGAGTGAAAAAAAATATATATATACTGTATATCTTTGCACTCTCAGGAGCACCATCCTTTCATTACTTTTCTTAGATATGTGCGTTCTACCACCCGGTATCCTTACATTTTCAAAATCACTTCAGGATAAGCTTGTATAAAGCTATTTTGCATTTCTTTTGTGTGTAGGAGAGAGGCAGGCTAATTTACAAGACGTGCCAACTAGTGGTCTTTGTCTGTAACTAGCAGCTTCCAATTCAAAAGACTATGGTCATTTGATAATAGGCACGGCTGTTCTAGTGTTAAAGGCACCACCATTGGAAGAGGTACTGTCCTGGACCTTAGTGTACTGTACTATGGTACTATAGCAGGGGAGGTCCTGACCTTAGTCTACTGTACTATGGTACTATAGCAGGGAGGTCCTGACCTTAGTATACTGTAGGGTACCACAGAGTGGGAGGCTGGTGGAGGCAGTAGTCTAAAGACAGGGCTCATTGTAATCCATGGAATGGAATAGGGAATGGAATCAAACACGTGTGTTTCCTACTATTCCTCATTCCGTATCATCATATCGTTACAAGGAGCCCCTCCTCAGATTTCTACCTACACCAGCCTC
>NC_137680.1:16521888-16586888 GCF_963989245.1 Nansenia antarctica | reverse complement strand
CATTGACATTTTTGGCATTTAGCAGACGGCTTTATCCAAAGCGACTTACAACAAATACTAAGTAAGTGAATCATGAGTAAGTCTAAGTAAGTGAATCATCTATCCATCAGTCATAGCAGAAAAATGTAATCTATGCTAGCATAATATGCTATTTTATTATTATTTTTTAAAATCTATATATTTATTTACAGTAGAGAAATTGTAGAGGGGATAGAGGGGATGGAGAGGTTTCAGGAGGGACAGTTAAGGTGTCACCTAAAGAGATGGGTATTCAATCTATGGCAGAAGATGGGAAGCTCGTTCCACCAGCAGGGCCCCAGGACAGTGAAAAGTCGCGACCGAGGCCTCTTTTCCACCAAGGCAACTTGAGGGCCGGTTCGGAGCTGGTGCCTAATATCGAACGAGTTCTTCACGTTTCGACAGCAAAAGAACCGGCTCTTGGCCAGGTTGTCACCAACACTTGGCTGGTCTAGAACCAAGAACCGCTTACGTCAGGGGCTGGGGACGGGATTATCGTGACCAACAACCAATCTATACCAGCATAGTCGATGCTAGGCGACCTAGCGAGTGTTAGGTACCTTTAGACTACCGTACCTTTCTTCTTGAATGTAATCTTACACATTCTTATGTTGTGTATTCTACACGACACATTCTATATTCATGTTGTATATTCTACACGACACATTCTATATTAATGTTCTATACTGTCTCTAACCCTTGTGTCTGGTCTGTTTTTCCAGTGGTTGGTCCGACCATCGAGTCCCCCGTGGTGCCGGTCATCCTGGTCAGCCTGCTGCCTCTCCTGGTCCTGGCCGTGCTGGTCATCGCCATGTTCTACTGGTACCGCATCTACCGCCGCCGCAAGCTCAACCTGGAGTGGGAGAGCAAGAAGCCCAAGCGCAAGGGCAAGGGCCTGGACTGCAGCGACGCCTGCGCCATCATGATCGACGACGACGGCTCCGACAGCAGCTCCACGCACGCCAACAACCTCAACCACAACACGGAGCCGCTCCCCATCGAGCTGGACCTGCAGGTGGGCAAGGGCCGCTTCGCCGAGGTCTACAAGGCCAAGCTGAAGCAGAGCTCCCCGGACCAGTTCGAGACGGTCGCCGTGAAGATCTTCCCCGAGGAGGAGTACGCCTCCTGGAAGAACGAGAAGGACATCTTCTCCGACATCGACCTGAAGCACGAGAACGTGCTGCACTTCCTGACGGCGGAGGAGAGGAAGGTGGAGAAGCAGTACTGGCTGATCACGGCCTACCACCCCTGGGGCAACCTGCAGCAGTACCTGACCTGCCACGTCATCTCCTGGGAGGACCTGAAGGTGTTTGGGGGCTCGATGGCCTGCGGCGTGGCCCACCTCCACAGCGACCACACGCTGTGCGGGAGGCCCAAGGTGCCCATCGTCCACCGGGACCTGAAGAGCTCCAACATCCTGGTGAAGAACGACCTGACCTGCTGCCTGTGTGACTTCGGCCTCGGCCTCCGACTGGACAACTCCCTGTCGGTGGACGACCTGGCCAACAGTGGGCAGGTGAGAGGAGGAGGTTCCCTGTTTTACAGCGGCAAGGGAGAGGCAGTTGAGCTCTGTCCCACAACCTGTACTCCCTAGTGTTCTTTTGGAGGGCTATTTGGAGCAGTGTATTGTGTTTATTCTATTTCCGTAAGCATTTAATGCGCCGAACCAGCCCTCAAACTGCCTTCGGCGGCAAAAGGCGTATCTATCTTCGTTGTGGGTTTTTGAGTGATGAGCTTTTTTTGGTTGTGCCTGCTCCTCCCAGCCCTGCGTGCAGTGTGCCAGTGTGTTGGTGAGACAGCCAGCCAGACAGACAGACAGACAGACAGGCAGAGCTGCATGCTGACTGGGTACAGTTAGTCGATGTGACGGCCAGACAAGAGCGAGGGAACAGCTGTGTGTGTTGTGACACGCAGGGGAACCCCCCTCAGGCAGTGTGATCGCTCCATCTCTGTGTGACCTTTGTTCCCAGTGTTTGTTCTGATTTGTATGATTCACAGACTGGCAATGCGCTGAGGACAGGTGATAGGGCGATGAGCAACCCGCTAAGACTCTCTAAGATCTAATACGCTCTCGTTGACATTTCTTTAGGTGAACCAGACCATGTAAATTTCCCTTATGTAAATCTCTGCGGGCAAATGCTTCCCCGCTGGTCTTTTTTGGAAATGCATTTTACATATTACATTTACATACACATTCACAATGCATGTATTTCACTTGACATATACATTTAGTGGGCATATAAATGCACATTGTTTTCATATCACCAGGGCCAGTTTCGACATTGAAAGTGGGATTTAGTCCAGGACAAGGCTTGATCTGTATCAGTGAAAGCCGCCCTACTGTTTGAATGTGTCTCTCCTGCTGTAAATACTGGGCCTAAAGTCATGTAGGTCCAGAATGTAAATATCCAGTGGGAGTCTCTGGCCGAGGATCAATTCTGCTCTGTTTGTTTCCTGTTTGCTGGAGGAAGCTCAGAGGAGTCCTGCCACATGACCGTTCCTCCGCGACCGGAAAAAATAGATTTGTGTTAATCCCCGAGGAGCACTCCATCCTCCCTGCTCACTCCCTAATGCCCTCTTCAGTGATCTGGGGAGACGATAGCACTGTCACTGTTTAACTGACACTACTGTGTGTGTCACTGGTGTATCATGCACACATACTACAAGTCAATGAAACGTAAGACATTCATACTGTTTTATAATATGACTCAGGGGATAGAGTTTAAATCATTTTGTCTTTGGCACCACAGTTTTGTCATTTAGAACACTGATATTATGACCTTTCTCCTTGTGTGAGACAGGTGTGAAACTCGGGTTTCTCTCGAGGGGAGAGTGCTGTGGTGACTCAGGTGTGTGACTGACTCTCTCTCTCTCTCTCTCTCTCTCTCTATCTCTGTTCCACAGGTGGGCACAGCCAGGTACATGGCCCCAGAGGTGCTGGAGTCTAGGTTGAACCTGGAGAACATTGAGTCGTTCAAGCAGACAGACGTCTACTCCATGGCCCTGGTGCTGTGGGAGATCACCTCCAGGTGCAACGCTATCGGTGGTGAGTCAACACTCTGTCAGACTACACAAACCTGTAGGACACAACACTCTCTCAGACTACACAAGTCTGTAGGACACAACACGTGGGGTATTCCATTGATAAGAGATCATAGATGAGAATCAATGCTCATGCCGGGGGCCATTAGCAGTCGTCGTGCTAGAAGAAGGAAGATATATACAGTATATATATTATATATTTATTTATTTTATCTTGTTTTTATGACACAGGAAAAACAGTACAGGGGGGTAGTCGATGTCTCAGGAGAAACAGTGCAGGGGGGTAGTAGATGTCTCAGGAGAAACAGTGCAGGGGGGTAGTAGATGTCTCAGGAGAAACAGTGCAGGGGGGTAGTAGATGTCTCAGGAGGGACAGTGCAGGGGGGTAGTAGATGTCTCAGGAGGGACAGTTAAGGTGTAGCCTGAAGAGATGGGTCTACAGTCTCAGACAATACAGTACAACACAGCGTTATGTAAAATGAAGTCACATGTGCCAGTCAAAGATTAGCACTCATAGTACTTCTGCTTCTGGGCTGAAGACTAGTTGGCAGGTTGGCCAGTTGTGACCGCGTAGGCCCCTCTGGAAGTCCAGTGCAAATATAGCACCCGGGGAGTTTGACTCCTGACTCATTACAGTTTTCTTTTTTTGGACTTGACATTGACATTGACTTGACTTCTCTCCCCCTTTTGATTGCGCCAACGTTTTCATTTTTTTTCTTCATTAAATCCAGGAAATGGGTGGGTTGTGTGTATGCTCAGTGTGTATACACACACTGTTATGGAGTATCCGTTAAGTGATTTCCTCCCTTGGAAAAAAGAAAGTGAGTGCTATAAAGGTTCCCTCATGGCTCCAATACCTTGTGGCATTTTGTTTTTCTGTTTCCTTGGCATGCCTCTTGTCCATTGTCTCCAGAGCGGCAGAGAGAGTGGGAGAGAGAGCACTGTTTGGCCCATATACTGTAGTGGTCCGACCACCGCTGCTTCCTGTTGTGCAGTGGTTGTTCTTAAATAGCTGTGTTGACGGTACTCCACCTCAGCTCCTGAGTCCACAGGAGGAATCCGTGGAATGTCTAATATGTGAAATAGACCATCAGAACACTTGCCCTTCTTTGGGCAGGAAGGGTGCAGGGTTGCCTTCTGGTAAAGGGGCTTTATGGGCTCCAAAGTGTTCTTGAAATTCCCTGGAATCTGTAGAATCTGTAGAATCTGTATCCCCATCGTGAAAAACACAGAGGGGAGCGCGTTGTAAAAGACCATACCTGTATAAAAGCACCCTGCTGCTTAAATATAAGTTGGCCTGGTGTGTGTGTGTGCGTGTGCGTGTGTGTGTGTGTGTGCGCGTGTGTGTGTGTGTGTGTGTGTGTGTGTGTGTATGTATATGTATGTGTGTGTGTGTGTATGCGTGCAGACGTGTGCGCATGTGAGGCGACCGTGGTTGTTTCTCATGTTCCAGCAGACACACTCCTGGGGGCCGGGGAGCTGTGTGTCTGTGTGTCTCCCACATGCCCCTGCCTGCCTCGGCCCCAGACAGATCAGATAGGCTGGCTGCTGCTGCTGCTGCTGCTGGGCCTGCAGAGGAGACGCTGCTGTCCCGTCCTCCTACCTCGCTACCCAGGGCTTATCTGAAGGAGCCTGAGACAGTTAGACCCAGACAGTCACATTCCAGCGCCCGGAGTCTCTGTGTGTGTGTGTGCGGAGGTGTGTGTGTGTGTTTGGGGGGGGGGGGGGGGGTGTGTGTGGGGTGGCCCCAGCGTGGTCCTACAGTATGTCTGTGTCTGTGTCTGGGACTGTGTGTCGCCTGTCTGGCCTGGCCTTACTACCACTCCACCCCGACAACAACAGTAGCCAAGGGGGGACCGGTGGCTGGAAATACAACTGTGTTGTTATTATTATTGTGGTTCCACCCCTCTCTCCCTCTCTCTCTCTCTCTGTCTCTCTCTCCCTCTCTCTCTCTCTCTCTCTCTCTCTCCCTCTCTCTTTCTCTCTCTCTTTCTCACTCTCTCCCTCTCTTTACCTGCCCCCCCCCCTTTCTCTCTCTCTCTCTCTCTCTCTCTCTCTCTCTCTCTCTCTCTCTCTCTCTCTCTCTCTCTCTGTACTGTAATTTGCGTGTCCTGAATTAGCCCGAGGTGGGGTGTGGCGGGACCAACCTGGTTCCTGGTCTGGGCGGTGGAGCAGAGCGGAGCAGGGCAGGGCGGCTGCCACTGTGCCAGGCCTGGGAATGCCTCCTCCTGGCCCAGGGGAGACGTGGGGAGCAGCTGGGCAGCAGGTGTCAAGGCTTGAGGCCTGGGCAGGGGGGCAGGGGGGCGGCTGGGGCCCCATGTAGCCACACCATCCATCTCCAGTGGGGTTGAATTACCTAGAGCAGCACAGCTCCAACAGGCTACTCCCACTCAGAACATACTAACGGCTTTTTTACTACTATGTCTGTGTTACTGAGCCTCAACGATTCACATTCAGAATCCGAAAAGGTTTGAAGTATCTGTCTGTGTCACAGCTTTGGTTGGTCACTTCACGCCTGTCTGACCCGGTCCGCAGTATGCGGGTTGGCCTTGTGAACGCGGCGTCCTCTTCTGCCAGTAACAGTTGCAACCCACCAACGACTGCTAATGAGCAACATTTAATCTGTATCATTTAACTGGCCAGGGTCATGATGTGTTAGCCTCAATTTAACCTCAAGAATTCATCCTATAACTTTCTCTGGAGGGTGCAGCTGCCTTATATCCCGCCGTCGTCATTGTCTGAGGTCTCGGTGCTCCAGACAGAGGGTTTTAGACAGCCGGCCCAAGGAGGTTTCAGACAGATAATCTGGAAGGGAAACTGTCGTAAACCGCCTCCCTCCCTCCTTTTAGTTTTGGGGAGAAAAACTGGTTTGCTTCGGAGGCCCAGCGAGAGAGAGCGCTCGAGACCGTGTGACATCTTTTTCCCGAAGAAAAAACCACGGCATTCTTCACATAGCTTCGCATCTCGGCAGGGCCCGTGGTGTGGCGACGCCTCCCCTCGCACGCAGCAATGAGAAGCTCTCTGTGTTCAGGCTCAGTTTTCTCTATTTCTATGTTGTTGAGCTTGTCAACGGACCGGCGCCGAAACGGACCAGAGTGCCGTCCCTCTCTCATCGCTTACGCTGAAAGTGTGTGCAGTCCTGTAGGGCCTAAATGGGCTTGAAAGCGCCTCTCTCACACACAGTAATGAGAAGCTTTCTGTGTTCCAGTTCTCCTCTCCCTTGCTTTGCTGTGTGTCAACAGAGTACTTCAGGGCTGAGCAGACCCAGAGTATGCTCCTCTCTCATCAGTTACACTAGTGTACAGTCCTGCAAATGGGCTTGAAATGGGCCTTTTTCTGTCAAAGCATACTTTTTGGAGGCTTTCACATGTTTGAGGCACACCAGACCTCTAATTGTGCTAAGGCCAGCTAAACATCTGTGGTATTTATTTCATTTTTAGAAGAGCTCAGCAGGGCCTCGAATAGCAGAGAATGGAGGACAATAATGGCCTGCCCCAGCATGAATAATATCTCCTGGGGTGGGGGGGATTTTGTTTAAAAACTGAAACAGGGGAAGTCCACTTGTCAAAAACAGGAAGTGTTCGCTTGTGGAGTCAGCTTCTCCACAGGGTCCCAATCCCGGCCCTTCACTTCCTGTCCGGGGGTTCCATGCTGGCCTCTCCACTTCCTGTGGGCCTATAAAGCTGGGCAGGACCACGGAACACTCCCAGCGAAAACTTGGAACAGCGAAACAAGCTGCGTCGATCGGAAACCTGCTGATGTTAACTCCTATTAGGATTACATAGAGCACTGTGAATCCCTTGTCATTGATTCAGTTAGAAAAGTCATTTTCTACACAATGAGTCACTCATTCGATTTGAGGGTTTTTTGTCTGTCTCAATGAAAACAAGATGTGTCTCTAGTGGATGATTTTATTGGGCGCCCTGCCCTTCCTTCCTGTGGTGAAGATGCATCTAGATCCACTGGTCTCAGATCAGTTGTTGATTACCAGCGTGAACCTGATAGACTGTTACACCACAGGCCTCAGGATTAACAGGAGTTTGCAGCTGTTGTGAGTTCAGTTTCATGAGGTCTGGAAAATGGCCCAGAACGTTGTTTTTTTATACTCTTTGGCTCAGTGTTGTGATCGTTCTCTTTCCTCTGCTGCGTTTTCAGAATGAGAGATTTAAAAAAAAAGAAAACAAATTAGAACGTCAATGATTTGAATGGTTTTGGACTTCTGAGGTTTGAACTAATTGGCTGTTAGGGCTGTTTGATTTGTTGATTCTGAAACAAACTCCAGTGATGTGCCAAAGCATGTTTTCTTACCATGGAAGCATCATAAAAGTTATTTTATTTCCCATATTCAGCACTACTTGTGCCAATGCATTAATCCTAATGATGCAGAAACTACAGCTATTCAATGGCTCTCTATGTATATCCATTACCTCATAGGAAGATGCAGTTGGACTTTAAAATCTCTCCATTTGAAGAACATGAATATTTTCTTTGATCCTAGTCTTTGTCATAACTTGTTATGATTTGATGGGTTATGGTTGAGTTTTGTGGTAGATAGTTAATTGGGTTGTTTGTGTTTTGTGTTGCAGAGGTGAAGGACTACGAGCCTCCCTTTGGCTCCAAGGTGCGAGAGCACCCCTGTGTGGAGAGCATGAAGGACAACGTCCTGAGAGACCGAACACGCCCTGAGATCCCTGACAGCTGGATCAACGACAAGGTACACACACACACACACACACACATACATACTGTACACACACACACACACACACACACACACATACATACTGTACACACACACACATACATACTGTACACACAGTACACACACACACACACACACACACGTACTTACACTTACAAAGACACATTTAATAAAGTAGGCCTTTAATGCTGTATTTGCAGTAAGTATATTTAATTGACACGCTCTGCTCTCTTGTGCCCCCTACAGGGCGTGGCAGTGGTGTGCGCCACCATAAACGAGTGCTGGGACCACGACCCAGAGGCCAGGCTCACTGCACAGTGTGTGGCGGAGCGCTTCAGCGACATAGAGGACGAGTTGGACCAGCTGGAAAAGCTGGAAAAACTGTACAGCCGGAGCAGCTCGGAAGAGAAAATACCTGAACAACAGAAAATACCAGAAGAGGAGAAGATACCAGAACCACTGAAAATATCAGAAGTGGAGGAGATACCAGAACAAGAGAAAGTACCAGTGGACTCTTCTGTTAGCGGAGACTCTCCTGCCTATGCCTGAGAGAACCAGAATGTCACGTATGGAACTTGTGTTTCTGTGCTATGGGATGGAAACAGCCCCACCCAAATAGCCCCAAACTGGAAGGTATCCAAGTGTATGTACAGTACGTGCTGTACGTATGTAGTCAGTGCTTGGACATGTTCCCCACCGAAGCTCTTCCTCTGACACAGAGGACAGGACAAGGCAATGTAAAAGCGTTTTATAACCAAAGACATTTGCACTTTATCTGAGATACCTATGCATAGCAGAAGGGTTTATTTTGATGTATTCTAACATGTCGGTGGAGTTTAAATGACAGGTTGTTGTTTTTTTTACCTACGTGTGTAATGAGCCAAATATTAGCAGAACTGTTTCTTTAACACTAATGATGCTGTGGGCTCTCTCCACACAAGCAGGTATTCAAAGAAGTGTGTGTGTGTGTGTGTGTGTGTGTGTGTGTGTATATGTGTATGTGTGTATGTGTGTATATGTGTATGTGTGTGTGTGTGTGTGTGTGCGTGTGCGTGCGTGCGCGTGTGTGCGCAAGTGCGTGTGTACAGTAAGTGTGTATGTACAGAATATGTATGTGTGTGTGTGCGTTTGTGTGTGTCTCTGTGCGTGCGTGTGCGCGTGTGTGTGTTGTTTATACATAGTAATAGTCTAATCATTTTTACTTGTTTGCCAATTAAACAAGCACAATGTAAATAAGGACAATGACTGTACAAAAGGAGAGTCCAATAAAAGGGAAAATAATTCTCACATGTTTGAGCAGCGTCTTCCACACACTCTGGCTGTCTGCATTATCAACAGAACAACGAGGGTCTTGCCAAAGATCTTTTACCCATCCTCGTGATATGTAAGATATTGTAAATCTGTAATGAATAAAGTATTTCTGTATCTACTCATTTACTAAACGTGGTCGTTATGCCTCTGCTTATGTCGTAATCTAAGTGTAGGAAATCACACAGGTGGTCTTTGTTCATTGTCTCTTTCCTCACTTCACCCTGGTACATGTGGACTTTAATGGTACGTTTTGACCATACCACCCATACCACACGCGCACAGCCGCACACCAGAGGTGGGTGTGATATATATTTTACCAAGACCAGGGACGGGTTTCCCACTAACAGTGCTGCTATTGTGATGTGCACCTAGAAGTCAACGGTTAAACAGCAGATGTGTTTTTCCTGTTTAAGGGCCAAGTTGGCCGTGTTCCAAGTTCCTGGCTATCTGAGGGTGTTCCAGGCAGACGCCGTGAGACAGAGCAGAGAAGGTATGTCTGGTCGTTAGGCCCTGCAGTATATCTACCCCTGCATCCCTACAGCAACGCTATGGGAACCGCGGACCTGCCGCCAACATAGCAACCAGTCCGTTTGAAGACTGCAGCCTGGAGTGACAGATGTGCGGTGAGAGCCTGTTCAGGTATCACACCTGGTGTGATCGCAGGTCTGACTGAGTCAGCGCGATAATAATAGTTACACCAGCCGGCTCATTATGTTGGAACTGAGCATGCCTAATCTTATCTTGTCAATATCAGTCGACCACACACACACACACACACACACACACACGCACACACATGTAGGATAGCCATAATGTAACAATGGGTGTAACATAATGGGTTTGGGCCTTTGTTAGGATACAGCAGGGGTTAACATCTAAGCTCTGGTATGGTCAGTGAAGCGATACAACAGTTAACAATTGACTGAAAGTGGACATTGACAAAGCGGCAGACACTAGAAGGGAAGGTCAAGCACTGCGTGGACACTCGATTGAGCGTACTAACCTCTCCATTGAGAGTGTGTCCTGTAGCATGATTGTGTTTATAGTGGAGAGAGAGAGAGAGAGAGAGAGAGAGAGAGAGAGAGAGAGAGAGAGAGAGAGAGAGAGACAGAGAGACAGAGAGAGAGAGAGAGAGGGAGCTGCTCGAGGCTATGTTGAGCGCGTGCGGTTCAGACATTCCAGTCCAGAGTTTGGACCGTGACCATAATCACAGGGCAGCCATGTCTGTACTACTACTATAGCCCTGGCTGTGTTTGTTTCTAAGACGGGCAGTCAAGAACAGGCGGGCACCATCGCGCCCTGTCCTCTCCACCCCTTTACACACCCCCTAACACACACACACACATGCTGACACCCCGCTCTTTTGTTCCTCTTCAGGCCTGGCTCGTGACTGCAAGTGTATTCCTGGAATCACTGAGTCTGTATGGGCAGACATCCTGTGTCCATAATTAACTTTTTTTGGGATTGGATTGGTCTGGATTCAATTTTTTTATATTCTTCACTCCTGGTATTTATGTTGTAACAATTTATGGAGCTTACTCTCTCTCTCTCTCTCTCTCTCTCTCTCTCTCTCTCTCTCTCTCTCTCTGCTCTGCACTCTGATGGCCTCTAGCTGGTCAGGTTCACTGCCCATCTCACTGTTAGTTAGTGTGCTTTGTAACCTGGGAAGGCCCAGTTAGAAGTGATTAGTCATTCTAATTCTGTGGTCATAGTTCTATTCTATTAGAGGTAGAACGTACATGGAATTGTATTACATTCCTTGAGAATGAAGAAAGTGATATTACAGAAATACTATAGAATCAGATGGAACTGAAGACAGACAGAGAAGGTGGTCAGATGATAAGGACATTGTGGAACCTGCTTCAGTAAACAACGGTTTTTATTTTCACTGATAAAATTACATCTTTGGATTTAAATTTTTGGCATTTAGCAGATGCCTTTATCCAAAGTGACTTATGACAAATACATTTGTCTAAGTAAGTGAAGTAAAATTACTTCTCAGTGAAACACTGTTGATCTTCAAAAACACTCCTTAAGATAATGTAAGATGTGTCTTTACCAAAACAAAACAAATACACCATGTAAAAATAACATACAAATTACAAACGGTCATGTCATACATGCGTAGTATTGCAGCAGGCACATCACGATTTCATTCACTGTAAACAAGTTGGTCTTTTAGAGCAAATTAAATTAGAATTAAATTATCGATCAAAATGTTACAAATCAAGAATCTCTGCCTTTTCTTCATATATATTATAAATCTTAAATGGTTTGCTACAAGATGGCACATCGCCTACATCAGTTTCTGTAGCAAACAGAGGGTCGTGATTGGAACATTACTGTCAAACTTGGTCCTAAAAAGTACACCAACATCACTAAGAGCTTTTCCCTATGGATAGGTGGAGCTCCCCGAACTGAATGTTCATGTGTCCAGTAGTGCATTCCATCTGTGTGGCCCTCACACATATTGTTGTTCGCCCTTACAGTAGCAGCACCATCGAGTTACTTCACGGGAGCAAAAGCCCTCCCTAATCAAGTCACACTCTCTATTCTTAACCATAACTTCCCTGAGATGGCGTTTCTTTTAGAACTGTGCAGGCTGCAAGTCTACTAAGTTGGTTATAGTGTTTCGCTTTAACCTATCAAGTGCATAGAAGAACACCTAAAACACACTACTACTCTATGTGCACTTAAAAGTCTAATGGAATCGATATAGAGTATAATAAATAATAAGGCACGTCATACACTAGGAGAACGCAAGTGAAAACCCTTTATGGAGACAAGCAGTGGAAGGCCGATAGGCTTGAGACTTCACACCCCCTGGGTTCCACGGAGCTGGTATCACAAGTCCTTCCCCAGGCTGTGGATCTCATCCAGGAAGAAGTCCATGTCCTCCTTGCTGACCTGAGGGCTGATGAGGATTTGTCTGAAGAAGTTGGCCTTGTCACCATGGGGCTGGTAGCCCACCATCATAGATCCCCTCTGCATCATACTCGCTTTGATCACTGGCGCCACCTGTGGGCAAGGAGGAGCACATACAGTATACTGACATGAAGGAGATGGAACTTCTCAGAAGGTGTCATCTGTGTCATCTGTACTGAGTTAGGCTCTCTGACATGAGGTAGCTAGCTGCCCCATGTTGGTTAAACACTGTAATAACCACTTCAGTTACACAAGTAAATCATTTCAGCAGTTGGAAAAACTACTGTGTCATAATGGGCGTAGGCTATCCATTTGTATGTGATGATTCACCATCAAATAGTATCAACTTCCAGTGTGTCGTCCAAAGCAGGACTTATTACCTCATTGAGAAATTGGGGAAAGGGATGTATATGAAGAGGTGTCAAAATGTCTTCTCACTTACCGCATGGACCTTTTGCCAGAATTCAGGGCTTTCTGGCATGTTCCGCAAACTTGGTGGAATGTACCAAAAGCAGACGTTTGTGTATTCAGGCTGCAGGTACAAAACCGAATTGGTAAATCACTCAAATGTGCATGTTATGCAATGGTTAGTTATAGGGAGTGACCTGGTTTATAGTTTGATAGTAATGCCAATAGTATATGTTTGCACATGTACTGTGGTTGCCAAGAATAGTTGTATAACAAATGTTACATTGAGTTTAAGAATTCTTACCTCCATCAAAAGACGGAAACCCTCTCTTTCCTTGATCTCCTCTACAAGATATCTAGAAAAAGTAAAGAATTGTAAGAAACAAATACATTTCACAGAGCCTGTGATTTCTGTAGAAGACAAGTTGATGTGTCTGCCTCAAAGCACACTGGCCTTGCTGTTCTCTGAGCCACCACTAGAGTGCACTGTCTACCAGACAGACAGACACCTCCCAGTCCGAAGTAATGTCAAGACTAATAAAGATAAAAACAGGTTATATGCCCACGAATGAAGCCCTGGGGGATATGGAGTATCAATCCAGGCTGAAAATAGGCCTTGCCATGTGGACTCTCTAACTTGGTGCTCCGCCCCCCCCGCAGACTTAATGTCTGATCCATAAAGGTGAGCAGTGCAGAGGGATTTACAGCTAAAGGCCACACAGAATAGCTCAGGTGCCATGACCTGCACTGTACATCCCGTATTTCCTAGCCAGTACCATAAATAGTCTGTTTCCTCTCCAAATATGCTGCTTACTAAAGCATCAAGTCACTCTAAAAGGTCTATAAGTCACACAGGTCTAACAAGTCACACAATTCGAACAAGTCTAACAAGTGTAACAAGTTTAGATTAAATTAGATTAGCTGCCCTTTGCCCCCCCTTGAGGCCCTGTTTAAAAGTAGGGCTTTGGGGAGGGCCAGGAAGATCATGGCTGACCCCGCACACCCAGGACACGGTCTCTTCGCCCCGCTCCCCTCAGGCAGGAGGGTGCGGTCCATAAATACTGTGAAGGTCCGACATACAAACAGCTTTTTCCCCACAGCCATCCGGCTCCTAAATGCCGCTGCCCCCCCCCCTGACCTGACCCCTATCTATCTATCTACCCTCCCTCCACCCCCACCCAGAGAGCTTTGCACTGTCTGGATATGAACACTTGAACACTTGAACACTTGATCTCTGCACTTTATATTTATATTAATTATGACTCTTGCACTTTGATGTTGGTTTGCACTGTCTTGTCCTGTCTTGCACCTGTCCTTCTGTAAACCGTGCTCCATGGTACCAAACCAAATTCCTAACATGTTTACATGTCATGGCAATAAAAGTCTTCTGATTCTGATTCTGATTCTGATTCAACTTTATTATTACTGAAATGTTACATGTTCTATGTTTCTGTGTCATGTCAGCTTGTCCATTGCTGTCTATGCTGAATGCTACATGTCTGTACTGTGTTTCTATATGTGTTACTGTGTTGTCTATATGTCTGTACTGTGTTTCTGTGTTGTCTATATGTCTGTACTGTGTTTCTGTGTGTTACTGTGGTGTCGTTACTGCTTGCACTTGTACTGTGTTGTTATTGTATGGGCTTATCCATTTTATCCATTTCCTTTTTTAATGACCTGTCTTGTATTTGATGACTTATTATTTCATGTACAGTATTACCTTTGCTATGTACGCTTTTACTGTGTGTTGTTATTGTATCTTTTTAGGAAGCCTTTTTATAACAAGCGAGGGACTATGGATGAAAATTTGCCTTCTGCCGAAATCTGGCGTAAATAAAATAAATAAATTAAATAAAATCCTCTGCAGGGCTTACTAATACTGGGATGCAAAAGGTGTTGTAGAGTAAATTTATGACCTTTGTCATCAAGGTCAGCAAGGTGCAGAATTACACAGCATTAAAAAGTTACGTTACTCTGATTAATAGAATGCGTAACATTTTAATAGAAACACAGTGTTGTGCCCAGTCATACTGCAAGCCACAGTGATACTAATCTCAGTGAAAGTCTATTTCTAGCTCCCGCCTCTGATATTTGAAGAGGGACAGTGACCACGGCAGATCAAGTGAAGAGGTGAGAGAGGGCAGAAGACAGAGCAGATGCGGTGTCCTTCCCATCACATATAGACAGTACATTGATCAGGGTAACGCATTACGAAGCACCTAAAACACACGCAATTCTAATAGTGCATATCCAAAACCATGAATTGGGAGATTTTGATGCCTTTTTGTCTTCAGTCAGATTGAACGAGTGCTTTCGTTCTCTTTCTATGAGATTTCAGTATCGTATTCAAAGATCTATAGTGGCACACACACGTGTACATGTGTACATGTCGTGTATGATACCGTTCCTCATTCCATTCCACACTCCGATTCCAATCTCTACCTCCATTGAGCTGCACCTAGCGTATAGACAAGGGCTAACAAGGTCTTGACTGTACATCATGTTCTGTGATACCGTAGAAGCGCAAGTCAAATATAGAGAGGTCGTACAGGTCGTACGTCGAGGCATGCCATGGCAGACTGACCTGGTCATGGCGAAGGCCCTGTCCACTCTCTCCTCCAGCCCACGTGTCCCCAGGGCTTTCCACATCAGCCAGAACTTGAAGGCATCAGGCTTGCGACCACACTGGATGACCTTATCCCCCGTGTCGTAGCTGACGTCATAGAACTTATCCTTCTGGAAGAGGTACGAGGCGCGGGCGGAGTGACACCTCTGAAGAAGATCCTGGGGGGAGGAAGAGAGAAACGTTCAAAGTGTCACGTTTCAAGGAAAGGAGGATCCAAAGAAGGATGAAACGAAAGAAGAACTGTTGTTGTTGTTGTTCGATGTCGATGCCATCAGGGGAGGCCGGCGGAGGTAGGAAACGGAGGCCGGCTCATTGTAATGCACGGAAGGGAATGAGGAACAAGACGTGTTCTTACGATACCATTCCTCACTCCAGGTCTATGCATCTTGCCATTCCTCCCTCCACCGGCCTCCATTGAACGCAATATCACATCAGGAAGTGCAACGTCGTTGCATAAGACAATGTATGTTACAGAGTACTGTATAATATACTGTCCTGGAAGATGAGCAGCTGGTAACTGCAGCTCAGGCAGACGTGTGTCTGGTTGCCTCTGAAATAACTGTGACCCTTTGGACACTTGGCTAACCAGTTCACCCCTACTGAGAGGGGTCGGTAACCTGAGACCTGAAGCGTAATTGCACACTCTGACATTAGGTCTGACTTCAGTTGCGGTGGAACGCTAACCCCCCGATGCCCCCCCCACCCTCTTTCTCTCATTCTGCACCCCCCCCCCCCCCCTATTTAATTATCAGATGACATTTTCATAGATAGTGGCTTACGTAATAGTCAGTGGCTTCAAATGTGTAGAGATGGTCTTTGGTCTTTTTCTAACCATAGAGAAATATCAGTTTCTGTTTTTAGGTTCTCATTATCATCAATTCACTGGGGATGGATCCATTCAATGTTGAAAACGTGATTGTGTTTCTTTGATAAGATTGTGCTTGGCTTACCGTTTTGTCCCTAACCATGAAGGCACAGCACTGTTGACCTGTCATCAGCATCTTATGAGGGTTCCATGCCACAGAGTTGGCCCTAAATCACAAACAAGACCATGAGAGAGTGATCAGGACCGTTGTATTATAACCAAAGTTGAGTGAATGGATGTAGCTAGTGGCTACATGTGTGGAGAGCAGAGACTCACCTGTGGATACCCTGGAGAAGGTGTCGGTGTTTCTTGGACAACAGAGCCCCTCCTCCCCAGCACGCCTGAAGGAAGGAAGGTGACCAGGGAACAGTTAGACAGAGGGTGGATGAGAGGATGAATGAACAACTAAATAGTTTAATACATGACTATCAATGGATGAATGGATGAATGAACTACAGTAAATGAATGAATGAATGAATGAACGAATAAATGTGTGAGTGATTGAGTGAGTGAATGAATTAATGAATGAATGAAGCAATCAATCAATCAATCAATCAATGAAGTATTAATGTACAAAGTACAATAAACAAATAAATTGCCACGTCCACTTACATCCACGTGAAACCACAGATTATGTCTCTCACAGATGTCTGCGATTTCCTCCAACGGGTCAAAGGCCCCCAGCACGGTGGTCCCAGCTGTGGAGCTAACCATGAAGGGGAGCGCCCCCTGTGAACACAAGAACATCAGGTCATGACTGGGGGGGCCAAAGCATTGTGTCACTCTAATGGAGCTAGATAATCTCATTTCTAATTCAATTTCTATGGAATCACTCCAGTACAAGGACAAGCCAGGCCACCCACGGCAACCTTCCCTAGATTCTGACATCCTCGTTCCATCCCCCTCACCTCATCTTCGGCTCTCTTCACTTGTTTCTCCAACTCTGCAGGAATCATCTTCCCTCTGGGACGACACGAGACGACAGGAGAACAGAGAAGTGCCACAACAGTATTAGGAAGTGTCAGGTGTCAGATTGGTGTCGCTGCTTTGTCGGGCCTGCATCGTGCATTGTACATTGTGGACACTCAAGACTACGTGTGATGTCGAAGGAAACCTGCATACCTTTTGTCGGTTGGGATCACGTAAACATTCTTGGTGCCAATTCCCAGGAACGCGGCTGCTTTGGCAACAGAGTAATGGCACTGAAACAACCAATGACAAACAGTGAATCATACTACAAGGTAAGCCACGGGATGAACAGTACTACAGTACTACAGGAAGTCTAGAGCTTATTACAGTGTCAGCTCTAACAAAGACACTCTGAGTCACACTCATACCCTATGACGGATTGTTATGAAATGAATGTTAGCATTAAAAGCAATGGCATCATCATCTGGTTTGATTTGCCTTCTTGGAAAAACCTGGCTGTTTTCTGTTTCCTGCTGTGCGAATACCCAGGTGTACCAGTTCAACTGGTATTGAAATTGGCCCTTTGTGAAAAGTCACAATGTTCCTCAGGCCTAAAATACTCTGATCTGATCCAGGTCAGAAAAATGATAGGTGTTGGCCTCATTAAGATAGCAACAGACAAGCTTGATTACCCTCAAAACAACCCGTTATGCTTTATATGTATGTGTGTGTGGTCTGATTGGCCTAGAGACATGCCATGAACTGATAAGTAACCCCTGATTGGCCAAGGCCCTGTGTGCTTACCTCCTGTGAGGCGAACATGACCAGCCTGGGCATGGCGGACAGGCCCAACTCTTTGACGTCAGGGCAGCGCTGATATCTGGCCATGTTGACAGCATACATGTTGGACACAGAGCCACCTGAGAAAAAGAAAAAAACACAACATAATCAATCATGTCCAAGCAGCTTTGCCTGGATGTTGGGGGTACTGTTAGGAGTACAGTATAGACCTGTCTGAAAATGTACCACAAGATGAATGTGTTAGTTTGTCATCTAAATACATCAAGAATGTGATTTCAATATAATTGTAAACATACACATACAGTACCTTGCAGCAAAATGACATTTGCAACACGATATCAATACAGTAAATGCATTGCAACGCGTTTGAATGAGTAGGTTTCCAGTAGGACTGCTACAGTAACATCTCTACGCACTTGAACAGAATCGAAACAAAAACGTAGGATGACATGTTCGACATACCTGGGCTGAAGATGCCGTCCCCTCCTTCCTCCCAGCCAATGATCTCCATCATCTTCTTCAGTACGACATTCTCTGTCAGTACAAACACCGGAGCCATCTCGTATGTGTACCTGAAGAACAACACCGCCACAATATGACATTCTATTCTACAGGATGGGAAAGCCTGACACATATCTAAATGTTTTAATATTAATTTCAGTCATTTAGCAGATGCTCTTATTCAGATCATAATCATCGCAAGAAATACGACACTAGAGTGACTGTATAAAGTGTACATTTTTAGATGTTGAAATAAACACACAAATCAAATGATAGGGCAGGGTTTGTTACTCACACACTGGGGTTGAGGGCCTCTGTGACGAAACGGCCCACCAGTGAGTAAGGGTCCAAACCAGCATAGAGCTGGTTGAAGAAACGAGGGTGACCTGCAGATACAGAACCACAGTGTTAAAGATAGTCATAAATGATCCTTTGATAGAAATGAGTATGGTGCATCACATAGAAATACAGCAGAATGATCATGATCAATGATTATTCTATATCATTCTATATCTATGTTGCATTGGTGCATGATCAGTACTGCATCCCCTCTCAAGGATGGAACACCTCTAGTACTCTAGAACTATTTCTGGTGTACATATAAATTGATACTTGAAACCAGGAGTGTGCCAGCTCTGTATAATCCTGTCACTGTTTCTGTTTCTATTTCAGGTCTGGCTGTTTGGGCTGGCTGGGTCAGGGAGTGCAGAGTAGAGCAGCTCAGGTGTCATGGGATGGGCTGGGCTGGGCTGGGCTGGGCTGGGCTGGGCTGGGCTGGGCTGGGTTAGCGGTGGCTGGGATGGGCTGGGTTAGCGGTGGCTGGGATGGGAGTTTGGGAGTTTGGAATATGAAGATTAAGGGTTTGGTTGGGTTTAGAATGGGGGTCAGTGGAGTCCTACCTGTCTTGACACTGTATCGGATGGCATCCCGGCAGCGCTGCAGAACCTGAGAGTCAGCCTCGGCCCCTTCTCTGAGCTCCAGGTCCAATAGCTCCTTCAGCTCCTCCGGGGCCCGCCACTCACACACCTGGTCATGAGACAACACCAAACAATGCCGATGGGGACGGTTTGAGGGAGAACCGTGCACATAGATCATATTGCATAGGTGAATCATGTTTTACATTGTTTTATACAATAGTTAGTTCCGACCAAGTAATTTGATTGGACAAGAGGCATTCCATGAGTGCTGATATACAGTATAACAGCACTGGGACTTTTAACTATATGTATCACTGGTCAAATGACCGTTAATACAAAGTAGCTAGCCTGCAGATGTTTGTGTTCAGGTTACTAGGCAACAGTCCAGTTGCAGAACTATTTTTTGTTGACGGAGGAAAAATAAATGATTAAATAAACAAACAAATCATAATCTGTTGTTGCTTATTACTGTTAACTAATAAATTGCGCTGTAGAACTGTTCTACTGTTCTCGGCCTACGGCCTCGTACCTACGACCGAATCACAGCCGTGCTGATATTCAGTATAACAGCACTCCCTCTCGTGTGATATTGTTTAATTATAGTTTAAGTTTTATCAAGGGTTGGATGTTAGAATCAGATGGGTGTCACACATTAGAAAAGTGGACATGGTGAGCTTCCACGCGATAAAATGGAAAAACTCTTTAAGCATCTGGAAAAGGGCTATATACTGTAAATCCAATTGATTGTAATATATTGTTATTATCTACCTTTTCGTTGACGTCAGTGGCCTTCATCACACCCTCCTCAATGATGATGGACATGGCCTCCCTCAGGAATCTCTCTGCAGCCTGGGGGTCCAGCGTGGGCCCGTTCAGGACCACACCGTCCACCAGCACTGGTGGGCTCTTCCCCGGATGCTCCAGCTCCACATGGCTCTGGTCTTCACTGGAGGCCTCTAATGAACAGTTTAGATTCAAGAGAGTTCACGGGTCAATAATTTGTACTTTGTTCTTCATTGTACTGTTCCTTCTCAGTGTTGGGAAGTAGTTATTTTAGATGTAGCTCCACTGTTAGTTCAACTACATTTTGCTGTAGCTTGGTGGTAGTTGAACTAAATTCAAATCTTAGTAGTGTTCTCACTACTCACCAACATTTCTATTTTTTTTAAAATTATTATTATTGTTATTATTCTTTTTATTTTTTTTAATGATTATTGTTATTATTATTATTATTTGCGGTGGGGGGGGCTGCCCCTTTGCCTTGCCAGGGAAAAGCTCGTTTGATCGTTCAATCTTTCAATCGTTCAATCTTTCAAATTCAAAAATAGCTTCTATAGTTGACCCAAATTGAAGAAACAATGTTGCCTATATTCGGGTGTTTAAATACTATACCTCCAAAGAGCGACACTATGCCTTGCCGGTTGGCCTCGCTGTCCATGGTTCTTTGAGGTGGGCAATGGCTATTACCTGTTACCTGTTCGCTCACTGACTATTCTAAAGGCTTTGTGACAGAGATAAAGGGTTCCAAAGAAAGGAACTCGAGAATCATGGCATTGGGGGGGTAGGCAGAGCAAATTGGATGAAAGCGTCCACTTTTAAATAAAGATAGACGTTTAATTTTTAGAAATTACTACTTTTACATTATTGGCCTATGTACAGTACATCATTTCTTATCATTTCTTTAGTTGGTTCTGCGGGAATATGTTAATTGTGAATACTAATTAATGTTTTAGAAAAAAAGCAATTTTAAAAAGTCATGACAGTTTCATTGCACGCAATGCTAGAAGCCTATTAGCCCACCTGTCCACACGCATTCGTGTTGTACTCACTCTTCCAATGCAATTCTCAATTTACTAATGCCAATCCATTCATAATATTAATGTAAAAACATGTGTTTTTGCATACATACCGTTAACCATCGTCGGTGCCATTGTTAATTTATGAAAGTGTAAACTGGTTTCAGAAGTCCGTTCTTCAAAATAGAAAATCCAATGTCTGAAGGTGCAGAAGAATGTCTCATTTATACATCAAGAGTTTCTTAAGAATAATGACGTCACCTCCGCGGGATTGGTAAAGCCTGTAGCCTGGCACCTCGCCGACGCGTCATGGAAGAACACCGGCCGTCCACAGTACAAAAACCACTACATGAATCACAAGTTACACATGTCCGCCTGTCACTTATGTCCTAGAGTTAAATAATGGAAATTTCCGTCTGGTTCCGTTCCAGGACCCTCTCAATGGTACCTGAAGAAGAGCAGGTAGTGGTGTTTGGACATTAACAGTTGTCAAGGGTCCTGGTATCAGTTATATGGGGACCTCATGTGGCAGGTAAAAAGACTACACACACACACACACACACACACACACACACACGCACACACACACACGCACACACACACGCACACACACACACACACACACACACACACACACATGCACACACACACACACACGCACACACACACACACACACACACACACACACACACACATGCACACACACACACGCACACACACACACACACACACACACATACACACACACACACACACACACACACACACACACACAGAGAGAGAGAGAGAGAGAGAGAGAGAGAGAGAGAGAGAGAGAGAGAGAGAGAGAGAGAGAGAGAGAGAGTGAGAGAGAGACATTTCATAAGGTTTACTCTTTTCCTCTATGAAATGAATGAAGGCTATATTTTCCTTTAATGGGTAATCGTTATACAGCTGGTAGTCTGTCCTATGTGACTAGCTCACTTGCCCCCCTCTACCAGCCCTAGTTTTGGATATAGCTTGCTGTTCATTATTCTGATGATAAATCATAGCTAGATCTAACCTCTTCATATATATATATATATATATATATATATATATATATATACATACTGTATACTATACTATGCAGGATATACGTATAGGCTACTGATAAGCAGATCATCACATTGGCAAATGCATCATCTATGCCCATAGATGTATTCATTATCCTATCTTAAGAAAACAAATGTAACACTCTCGGGACTCTCTAGGGATTTACAGGCAAGTCAAATGAAGAACTACAGATCCATGGAAGCACATCAGTTCTTCACCCGTGGCTGGGTGGATGCAACACAAACCCTCTGCTGACAGAAGCCTAAGAATTTGACTCTCTTACACTTGTGTAATGTGACGTAACAATACAACTTGAAACTTGAAACAGTATCAATCACAATGCCACATATCCAATTCTTTGAGAAGAAAATAAATGCCCTTCCTATTTGGTGAAAAAGTAAGTAATCGTATTCTAGTTGATTCTAGACTGGGAGAACGTTGTTCCCATGTTGGGGCACTCCTTTTTAAGTTCGAGGCATCTGTCCGCCTTGGCTACACAAGTATGGCAGCAACCACCATCGCCTGTGTCTGGAATAGACTCTGTACCAAAAAGGTTGAGGCAGACATGGTGAAGGACATTAAGTTCTACACAAAGCAAAAAGAAAGAGGGGAGTCAGAAAAAGGTGGAGGGTAGTTTCGAAGGCAAAAGAAGAACTGGAGAACTGCCCATTGGTCTCAGCACTGAAGTGTCCCACAGTTTACCATTTTCATCCTCCTTTCATCCTTTCATCCTCACGGATGACCTGACCTCTCTGCGGATGATCTCGATCTATCTATTTATCTATTCATTCATCTATTCATCTAACCAACCATCTTTAACTTTATCCGTTACCATAATAAGAGTATCTCACTTTCTAACTTTACTACAGAGCAAATATCGTCCAAACCATCTTTAAACTTTTTTCTACTAGCAAAATAAGACTTTGCAAGACAACAATGTTTCTTCTGTATCTTATTTTCTAGTTTTACATAGAAATGCACTTGAAATTAGACTGCATTAACATAAAACTAGAGTCATTTCAATGTAGTTCATTATTTAAAAGTTTCTATGGAATTTTACAGAACTCTGCAATGTGTTAATCATCAACATGTATGAGTTCATTATCATTCAGTTTATTATATTGAAATAGAGTTAAGAAGTGATAGATTTATCACGTCAATGGATGCAAAAAGAAAAAGAAAAAATCTTCCATCTTCTAGCATGATGACTGCCAATGGCCCCAGGCCTGAGCATGGATTATTTTTCCTGCTATGACTGGTGGATAGATGATTCACTTACTTAGTCAAATGTATGTGTTGTAAGTCGCTTTGGATAAAGGCGTCTGCTAAATGCCAAAAATGTAAATGTGCCAGAAAAAAAAAAACTCCCTAAGAAAACACATGCAGGAATATGTTCTCACTAACCAATGTACCTATAATAGTGTTTTTTGTAAAAAAAATAAATAAAAATAATAATACATTTAAAAAGAGAGAGAGAGAGAGAGAGAGAGTTTTAAAAATATATATATAAAACCCAGCAACATCATCGTGGTAAGTCAACTTTTAAATAATAAAGGTAGTCTACTAACAATTATTAGCTAAATATACTTTTCTTATGTATAGAAATATGATATTTGAATCAAAACTATTCCCAGTAGAATCCTTACTTTACTAAAGAATCGCTCAAGTTACAGAAATAGTGTGGAAATGAATAGCATCAACATTAGATACTACATAGATATTATTAGATATTAGATATATTAGACATTTAACAACAATTTAGTCAAAGAAATTATTAAAAAGAAGTTTAACCCACATACATTTTTGGTCACAAATAAATGTATGTGATCTCTTAACAAGGTCTTTCACAGATGCTATCCTTGTAATATTTCTAAATATTTATTTGAAGGACTCAAAGTGATCAATAATTAGGGATCAAAATGATGTTTTATTGACAAGACAGACGCAGACAAAACAGGCGCTTGGGAGAAAGTTCGGGATAAACCATTTCTCAAAGAATAATTCTTGTGTGCATTCACAATTATACCTGGTTCTACTTAAGATTTAGCATTGCATGGTCTGGTCTTTTGCTTATGGGAGGCATTAAAATCAGCCTTTCATTAGAACACCATAACAGGTTTTGGGTTTCGAATCAACAATGAGCTATTTACATACATTTCTTGCAGGATCACAAGTCACATGCAGACACGAGACTTGACTCACTATGCACAACAAGTGTCAACGCGCGCCCAAAATTCATGTTTCACGTAAGGTGTCATAGGGGGAAAAAACTTTTTTTTAAGCCTGTTTTCGTCGCTAACAGAGCTAACTCACTGTAGCTATGGTAACATCATCACCATAGAAACCAGCCAGGCTGTGCTAGCTAGCCTAGTTAGCTTCTCAACACTTGGCTAGAACAGTTTGGGGAAAAAGGTTTGATCTGACAGACTTTAATGGTCAGTCTTACCTGTAACTGCCTCCATCGTTAACACCGTCGTGTAGTATAACAGTTTAAAACGTTCAAAGTAACATAAACATATAAAAGTATATGAATATAGAATTGAACTGAAGTCCTTTATGTTGTGTGTCTTTAATCCCCGCGGTGAAACTGTCATATCGGCTCGCGCTGGCTCTGCGCAAAGCCCGCCAAAGCAGCCTGTAAACAGGGTTGCCAGATGGGATTGACATATTCCTGCCTAACCACAGCGTAAAAACCACTAAATCCATAAACATTTCAAAAAGCCCAAAACCTTAGATTATCAGAAAAACTCTAATTACTATTGGGCAGGTGACCAATTGCTCCCCCCCCCCCCCCCCCCAGCCCAGTGTGATCAAAAGTAGCCCCATTACATGGTAACCCACCCCACCTGGCAACCTTGGTCTCGCGGTCTATCGCGAGATTGTGTTACTGTAGGGCAGACCTGTTACAGACCCTTGTACTTTCCTGACGTAAAAAAGAAAAAGCTAGCTAGCTATACACAATTACGTTACCCTGAGGTACTTTTACTAGAGCTCCCAGTACGACATTCAGCTCTAAGTCAATACAACCCAACTTGTGTCCTAAATAAGTTTATTAAAGCTGCTAGCAGATGTGGTCAAATTAAGCTAGCTAGCCCATAATTGATGATTGTCGTAAGAGAATATAGGTCCTGATTCAAAAATTCCCGTTATGAACGTCTCTATATAACCGCGCGCTCCTCGCGCTCGGTGGAGCGGGTAGAACGTGACTTGACGCAACGCTAGGTGGAGCCATATAAATCATATAAGGACTGTTGCTAAGAATCTCCCTGTCCTCACAGTCTACAGGTATGCTAGATTTTATATATATGATTGACTATGAGTATCACATGTGTGAACATTTAGAAATGTATTAAAGGCAAAAATAATAATATGGTCCCTTGCCTGGCGCTTTGGAGGGCCTCGCCAGCCAGGGTACACATATATATATATATTTTTTTTTTACCCTGCCTCACGCGAGGCCCTCCAAAGCGCGAGGCCCTGTGCCACCGCCCCAGCTAGCCCCCCCTAAAAGCGGCCCTGTCTGGACGAATACAATAAATCCTGATTCGACCTACGGAAAGCTAATAATGAGGTCTATCATCATGAAGTGCTTTGAGAGACTGGTTAAGACCCACGTCTCCACACTACCTGTTACACTGGACCCACTTTCATTTGCATACCGCCGCAACGGTATCCAAGGATGACGCCATTGCTTTCACCCTGCACACTGCACACCTGGACAAAAGGGATACCTATGCGTGAATGCTGTTCATTGACTACAGTTGAGCATTCGTCACCAAGCTCAGGGACCTGGGTCTTAACACCTTCCTGTGTAACTGGATCCTGGACTTCCTGAAGGGCAAGACGCCAGGTGGTGAGCATTGGCAGCATCACCTCCTCCACTCTGACTCTCAACACAGGCGGCCCCCCAAGGCCGCATGCTCTGTCCCCTGCTGTACTACTTGTTTACGCACGACTGTATGGCCTTGCACAGCTCCAACGGAGCTCAGTGGGGCTGCAGTGAAGAGAGTCAGCAGTTTCAAGTCCTTCTGTGTCCACATCGCTGAGGACTGGTCACACAGTGAACATGACGGCGCGTCAGTGCCTGGTTTTCCGGCTGAAGAAATGTGTCATGGCCTCCCAGATCGTCACAGACTTCTATAGGTGCACCATAGAGAGTATCCCGTCAGGCTGGATTACCACCTGGTACAGCAGCTGCACCGCCCTTGACCATAATGCTCTGCAGAGGGTGGTGAAAACGGCCCAATTCATCATGAGCCGTGAGCTCCCAGCTGTGCAGAACATCTACTCATCAGCTAATGGGGATCCTAATAAATCAAATCAAATCAAATACACTCTTGTACATCAGGTACAAGAGGAAGACTGGGAAGATCATCACCCACCCCAGTCACGCCCTGTTCTCTTGGCTACCATCACAACCTGTGATGAACTGGACCATTTTCTAAACCCACTACCTATTATTCAATGACATTGCACATTGCACCTGTACCCAGTGACATACTCTAATGATATTGCACATTGCACTCTCTCTCACACACATGCACTCAGAAGAAGAAGAAGAAGAAGAAGAAGAAGAAGAAGAAGAAGAAGAAGAAGAAGAAGATGAAGAAGAAGAAGAATGTTTTATTTGCTATGCAATCAACTTGTCAATCAATTGTTGGTATATTTTGCTCTAGGCACAGGGTCAGCCATAATCAGTGACCCTGAAGCAATTAGAGGTTAAGTGTCTTGCTCAAGGGCACATGGAAGGTGCCAACAGCCACCTTTTTACTGCAACTGCAATCATTTACTGCAATGATTGCTCATAAACCTGCACCGCTTACTTCACCACCTGGGTGTGATTTTTATTATTACTTAATTGTTGCACTGTTGAGGTGCTAGCTTGCCCAAAGCATTAAATTACACTGTAGTACACCTGTATTATATGGAGGATGAATCGTGCCACAATGAAATACAATACACACATCGAAATGCAATACACACATTTAAATGCAATACATGTATAACACTAAACACAATGCAAAAATTCAGAATATTTGTGCCAAAAAGAAATCAATAAGGCTGAAAAGCCTGAGATATGCTTCTATATCACAAATGTACATTTGATAAGTAAGTAAGTAAGTAAGCTAGCTAACTATGATTGGAAATGAAGTAGTATCCAGTTGTGGAATTATATTCATCACTACTTTGGCTGATGTGTTAAAACAGGTCCATGTTATCCTACGATTCATCCTCCATAGTATTCTGTGTATATGACAAATAAATGTCAGTTCTAGGGTGACCTCATGTGGCATATAGAGATACTACAGACAGATCCAGATTCGATTTACTATTTTCCATGAATCAGTAAAAAAAAAAAAAAGAGTTTACACCCTCAGTATTTATGCTATTGTTTAACACTCTCACTATCTACAGATCGAATATCAATTTATAATCAATGTAATGCTTCAATTCACAGGAGTGTAAGGAAAAGCTCTCAGCTTCTTCTGATATAAACAAGAGGATCAGCACTTTTCTAGAGCTGTGTAGAGATATTATCAGGTGTACAAATGCACTCCGATTAAGGTTCTCTGGTTTGACGCACTGGATTCACACTTAACATTGTTCGCCACAAGCTACTTCCTGTATTTCGATGCTTATCACTATTTTTACATAAGCACATAAAAGAGACTTCACTTCATGAGCACACACATACATACACACCCACACCCACACCCACACCACACACACACACACACACACACACACACACACACACACACACACACACACACACACACACACACACACTCACACACACACACACACACACACACACACACACACACACACACACACACACACACACACACACACACACACAACTGACAATGTAATCTATATTTGTTTTACACACTCTAAATTACAGTCTTACTGTAGTCTTACTCAGCTCTACTTCCCATTTCTGTCATTGTGTTTTTTAAACTATTTTTGCTTATATAGTGTTGGTTATTACATTATTTTTGATTTTTATTATATTGCTGTCTGTGTCTTTATGTCTTATGCACCAACCACACCAGGTCAATTTCCTGTATGTACGAATATACTTAATAAAAAATATTCTGATTTTGATTCTGATGTTATGCACAATCCAACAGCCATCACGCCATATGTTGTTGTCACTACACATGTTTTTGTTTGGCGTACTTTCATCTAAACAGGAGAGTTTACTATTGGAACATGAAACTCCCAAAGACCTGATTTCCTGCAGATTATTATTTTTCACACTTACAGCTTGGCTAATAATGTTATCATGCAGAGATAACAATAACAAAGGCAAAAACAAACACACTATACACTGATGAAAATGACTATGGAAATTAAAAAGCACGATTGCAATGTGCAGGCTTCACTGAGTGAGACACAAACATTTGACATTTGAAACTGAATCTAAAGAGAACTGAAATTGAGCTAAATAAAGTGTTGATGACGTGGCACTGTGTCACCTGCATAGTAGCTGATTGGGAGAGGAGGCTAAAGATGGTGCTGAGAGGATATCCTGAGCGCTAAGTTGTGTTTTTTTTGTAGCACACTGTTACTAGGACAGCTAGTTCTATACATTGTAACACTTCACTCCTTTAGTTAACCTGAACGGTATGAGATGTTCCTGCAGCTACTTTCTTTTGTGCTTTCAAATTGCAATTGATTTCTCAAATTGTTGTTCCACTGTGTGCAAACAGGGATCAATCCAATATTTTTAGGAGAGAAGGATACAATGTTTTGCAGGCTTGAGAGTAAAGTCTGTTTTGCAGCTTTGAGCAATTCAATTCTAGCATGGATAGAGATGGGTTTTCATTATCTTCTTAAAGATTAAAGTCTGCTTCAGTAACCCCAACCAATCTATGGCAGACACAGAAATCTCTTCTTCTTTTAAGAGTGAATTTAGGGAAACAGAGCAATTGCAGAGCTCTCTTCAAAAGTCCTCTCCCCTTTTTCTATTACAGTTTTGTCCATAGTGTACGAAGCACAGAATGCAATTTAAGTGAAGGCTTGACAGTAACTGCAAAGCGTTGGGCATAACAACAATACAGCCCCCAGCGAAACAGAGACTTGTCTTTTGTAATCATTTGTTCGGTTCTCTTCTTTCAATCTCTTTTCTCATCAATTCAACAGGGATAGGTTTATAGTCAGGGAAAGGGAGGCATTGTAGCAAGCTACGAATAGCCTTGTGTCAGTGTGAACTACTATCAGTGTTCATTGTAGCAGTCAGTAGACTAGTATTTGAATGAAAAACAGTTTGTCTGTCTGTGTGTGTGTGTGTGTGTGTGTGTGTGTTTGTGTGTGTGTGTGTGTGTGTGTGTGTGTGTGTGTGTGTGTGTGTGTGTGTGTGTGCGTGCGTGCATTTTCTCTCTTATGTGTGCAACTGTAGCAGGAATGTTATTTCATTACATTAGTTGACAGGAACCAGTTTGGTGACATGCTCAAATACTATGCTGTGCCAACAATCAGTTGTATGTCTAATTGTTACCTCTCTCTCACTTTCATTTGGGATGGCATGCTGTATCTTATCAGAGACAGGTAGTATAGGGGTTTGCTGTTTTTAATAAGAATAAAGGCAAGGGTTGAAATGAAGGCATACTGTAGGGAGCTGAAGCACACAGCTGCAAACCCAGTCTGTATAACACAGTGAAACCCCTTTGCCTCAGTGAATCGTAGGACACTTTTGGACATGGCTGCTGCCTGATGAATTATCAAGCACCCTCATACCTCCCTGCCCTACAAAGCAGCAGTCCCTTTCATCTTTGACGCCTCTCCTCCACTGTTCTTTTATGAGTGGGCTTGCACTTTTTCTCAGCCTGCTGCCCTGCCTGTAGCCAAGATACATAGATTTTTGTCTCCAAATTCCTCTCAAAGACTTAAAAGAACTGAAAGATTCAAACATTTGTTGTTCCCCCCCCCCACTGATCTGTACCCCTTAAGTCATTGTTATTCTTCTTGCCATAGGGCGATTGATGATTCAACAGAGATACTTACTGCCAGCGAAATTCCACATAGGCTACTGTGAGTGTTCAGTTACTACTGGAAGTATCATTCTTGTAATTAAATTCAAGACAATTACAAGCAAGATGTAGCAAGAATATTTGAAACCAGTGGAAATGATGGCCCTATGACTAATCATTGACTGTGATATTTCTAATTGTTACAATATTTATGGAGTCATAACTCTTGATCATGTTGTTTTCAGTAATTAATTAACCATGATTCATAGCTGTGAGTCTTGGAGCATCCTGCCTGATTCAAAAGTTTGCATGACATGAGCTCAGGGCAACGCAACATTCGTTCTCGTGGCAGAGCTGCTATTATTTTTCTGCGTGAAATTCATTTATTTCATTGGCTTCTAGGAGAAAAGCGCTCCTGTGCTGTTGACAGCGTATAGGCTATTCTTCCAGTCTGTTACTGTCTCTCAGACATACCCATTGGTGTTTCCTTCTTAAGATCTATCCTCCACACTGATCCTACGACCATCCGGCCTGGGCGTCACACCATTGGTCACACGGAGTGTCTGTCTCGGGCGCTCTTCCCTCTGGTTGGTGTTGCATGCGGGCTGTGCGACCCACCCCGTAGTACCTGTCTCGCTGTGAGAGGCTGAGCGAATTTGCGGAACCTAGGATGGTAGGGGAAGGCAGGGCAATACCGCTACCTGATTGGTTGGCGAAGCACTCGTGAAGAGCCCCCTCATTGGCTGGCGAGTCATGCCCTACCTTCCCCTACCATCCTAGGGTCCGCAAATTCGCGAGAGGCTGAGCGCCCGCCCTCTCTTCCTGCCTCTCCTCGCTGCTCCCGCCCTGTCTGTCATCCACTTCCAAGGAGGAACTAGTCGGTCGGCGTGTGCTACTGGGTATGCCGCAACACCCGGCTGCTATGTGTGACTCCATTGCACTTGAACTTAGTTGAATTAGCGGGACGAGTAATAGAAAAAGAGCTGACTTCTGGAATAAAGACAAGTGAGCCTTGGGAAGAGAAACAGAGGAGTGCAGGGTGGTGGAAAGGGGCTTCGAGAGCGGAGCGTGGCAGTAGGGAGGGGGGGTGTCTTTCCTATCTGATCACACGGTGGCTGACGTAGAATATGGCGGAACATCACTCTGTCTCCGAGAGCAGCAAGCACAAAGCCTCCGCAAGCATCGGACCACCGTCTTTCTCGGGGAACGGTCGGCCCGGTCCGGCCCAGGCGGCTGCTGTGGGTCTCTCCGGGGGTGTGGGTCTCTCCGGTGTGGGTCTCTCCGGTTCCGGTGTGGGTCTCTCCGGCGGCCTGGCGCAGCCGGCGGGGTGGCAGTCCCTGCTGTCGTTCACCATCCTCTTCCTGGCCTGGCTGGCCGGTTTCAGTTCCAGGCTGTTCGCTGTCATCCGCTTCGAGAGCATCATTCACGAGTTTGACCCTTGGTGAGTAAACAACATTGGCCCTGCAGTAGCTTTGCGTTTTCAGAACAGCAATTGTCTGTATTATCTTGTAGATAGTACTAGTTTTTTTTGTCTGTCTTGCATGTAACGATGAATTGAGAATCAAGGACCCCAATTGAAATAAGCCAGTGGCTTTCTTGGGTTTTTATCCTGTTAGTTGACCTTGTATGTAATATGTACTTTCATGTACCTACTTCTTCTAATAAAGTTTTCAATCAATCAATCAATCAACAATGAATGGTATCAAGGGGGTAAGATAATGCAATTAATTTGAGCATCAAAGGCTCAAAACTCATGCCATGGTTTAATACTCACTTTGAGAGTGTCAAGCACTCCTCGATTCTTAAAAGGTTTGATAAAGCCTCTTCCTCAGCTCATCGCAACTCGTAGAAGGATACAATGTTCATCATTTTTAGGGGAAAAACCACTTTGTAGCACCCAAAGAGTTTGATGTCGTGACTCGTGTAACAATGTAACAACGGGTCAGTAAGCGTTGGGGGGCTGTCAGATGGGGGGGCTCACGTCTTCATGGTCTTAGCAGGACAATGGTGCTGTGTGTGACACAGCGGATTGAACCCGGAAAGAAGAAGAAGAAGCGATGGACACTGGAGAGTTAGTCTGCACACAAAGAGATAATGTACATTATAGGATATTGTAATTGTTGCAATAAGTGCTCGTGCTAGAGTTGATTTGTTTACGATACGATATTGGGAGATATATTCGGAGAGTGAGATATAGAGCTAAGCATTTCGATCTCTGCATATCGATATCTGTAGGCAACAACCCCCCCAGCTGCTACTCCAGAACAATGCTGGAGCCAGTGCATGTGTGTGTCATCTGGCGCATTCACTGAACAGCAGAAGCCTACTTCCTGATTGTGAATGATTGTTTTCCTTTTTCTGGGTACAATTACTATCACAAGTCCTGTCACATGTTTGGACTTTGCAGATCATTAGAGTGGCTCACACGAACAAGTAGCCCCTAGGATTGATCAAGTCATCTGGGTTTGTAGTCCTTTCACCATTTAACCTACCTGTGTTTTTTTTTTTTTTTACCAGTTTGCTTGTAAAAAATAACCTACTGGTTTGACAGGAGTGACCTTGGACATTGGTGTGTGTATATCCCATGGAGTGTGTGACAGCTGACGTTTGCTGCAAGATGAATGGGGGAAAACACTGCATGCTAGTTGGACTAGTCCTAGCAAGAAACTATTGCCATATTTATGCTCACGTTGCATTTGTTGATTACACAATGTTTTTATGCCCACCATGGATTAAACAGTGTGTGTAAGTAAGTAAGTAAAGCTTTATTTATATAGCGCCTTTCGTACGTTCGTACAGTGTGTCCTGTCTCCCTTTGATGCAAGTTGTATGGTCTAAACCCTGCTAATGTCTTTATTCTCCTTGTGTCACACCTGTACAAATGTAGACCCCTAGACCCTTATCTTCTGTTCTCTTTTCACCAAGTGGCAACGGCAAGGGACATTATCGTGAGTGTAGTGTTTCCTTCTGATAAGGTTAGAGAGCAAAGAAACTAATTTATAAGGCGGTGCGGGAAGTTGCAACAAGCCAGTGAACTGTAATTATGTTAGCGAGTCTTTTCACCTTTGATGGCGTGTCCTCAGTTTGTTCTTGGGGCTGGTTTCTGAGTGGCTCGTCTCCAAGGCGGAGAGAGAGTAGCAGAGACGGTAGCAAAGTGTGTCAACATGCCGTACGTACTTCCCTGTTTTTGTGCTCTCTGATGTGCTCTTTGATCTGTGTGTCGTTGATATTCTTTCAGAGGGGGACGGCGGGAGCTATTCATTCTGACAGCGGCGTGTCGGAGGAAGCGGCAGGGTGCTGCCGGCAGTGTGAACTGTGATTTGCGCGCTGGAAACTGGTGCATTTTGTTGCTGACTTTGGAAAGTAGCTTTCCACCGCCAGCAGAATAAGTTCAGCGTGATTGGATGGCGTATTCCTCTAAATTAGACCTGCAGAAATGGATTACCTGTTGTGGCACATTTACAAGTGGTTCAGCGAGGGCAAAGTGTTTGTTTTATTGTTTGTTTGTGCTCCAGCGGGCAGGTATTAGCCTCAGTCTGAAGTGTTTTATCTCTCTCTCTCTGTCTGATGGGATTTTGTTTGTTTTTTCCCTCTCTCAGCGAACGCTTCGAGTGTTCCTAAACGAGAGGCACAAAGGTGAGTGCCAGAAAGGAATGAGAATAAGAGCCGGCTTTTGCCTCTCACTTCGGAGGTCGTAAGGGACAAAGTGTTGAATTAATTCAAGCCCATTTATTATCCGGGCTGCCGCGGTGAGACAATTCATCTCAGGGGTAGCTCTGACACCCCCCCTCCCCCCCTCGTGATAGATGGGCTCTTTCTTTTTCACGTCACTTTCTCTGGCTAATGAACCGACGTCCCTTCGGCTAATTAAGGTGGTCGGTCAGAGCCGATAAGCTCAGTTTTCCGCTGTGGAGATAGAAACGCTTCGGGGGTGGGGGGGTTGATATCTGCAGGCTCTGTGTGTGTGTCCCTGCCAATGTGACGGTTTCACCAGGAAACCTTCCCTGCCGCTGTGCGCTGCTCCCTCTCAGACCTGAAGAGCCCCTTTTATACAGGTTACATAATGTTCAACTGACGTTTGATTACATAATGGGTGAGAAATAATGCCTTTTAAGCGACCGTCTGAGGATCGGGAGACTGGCGCTGTTATGCGGGGTTAAGCCCCATATCTGGGGGGTTTAATGCCTGTTCACAGAGAAGGGTGCCGCCGGAATGTGTTTGAAAACCGCCCCCTGTGCTTCTCCGGTAAGGAATATCGCAGAGAGTGTCTGTGGGCGGCCGTCACAGTTTATCCAGCGCCGAATCTCTCTTGACTGTGAACTTGGCACAATCTGGTGTCCCTCTCTAGTGCCGTGAACTCTGTCTTCATCAAATGCCCCTCCCCCTACTTCTCTTTCCCTTGTGAATAAATGAGGCGATCTCCGTTGACTACTGTACAGCGTAAGATCGTGACCTGCCATCTGAATGCTGGTGGGTACACTATCTCTGTAGGTAGGCCCGGGCTATATCAGGGTGGACAGATGGTGGTGATGAAACAGCAGTGTAATATGCTCCCAGCGTCTGATACGAGCAGGATCATGTCGGCGTGGTCTGTCCCTTATGCCTGTCACATTCAATGTTTTTGGAAAGCGAGTCAAACCTACGTTACTGTAATGAGAACTGAAGGTGGTGCGTTTAGTTTTTTCCCCCTGTGGGTCGGTGTTGTGAAATCACTGCACAGTTAGGCTGCTACTGACCGTGCCTTTTGGGTGGAGTGTGAATTCTTCTCGAGCTGCATTTTTCATTTTAACAATATTACTGTACAAGGAATACACCTCAAAATATTCTCGTCTCTGGGTCGTTATCGATTTAGCATTATGAATTATGAACCTCAGGTCTCGAGTGTCCCCAGAGCTGTTTGCTTTATCAGACACAAATAATAGAGCACAAGAATACACTTTATCAGACATCTGCCCCCTTCTGCTTCTCTTCCCTGAAGTCACTGCTCTTTCATTCCCCACCCCCCACCCCCCGCCCCAAACTGTCAGTCTGTTGGAAATTTCCTTTGCCCTCTCCAAAACAAGCCATTTTCAGTGACTAACCAGGTGCTGCAAGCTGAATACACATTTGAAATAGAGCTGCTAAAACACAAACACATGCACGCACACACACACACACACACACACACACGCACACACACACACACTAGGGATGCTCCGATCTGGATTTTTGGGGCCGATACCGATTACCGATTTTTTTCCTCAAGATCAACCGATACCGATACCGATTTTTTTTAAAATACATAACTGTAGGCCTACTGACTGGATAGCCTACATATTTTTTGCTTTTTAGACAAAAGTTTTGATCCATTAGGCACCAAGCAAACGCAGACCCATTTGTATGGCATAGTAAAGGTCTGGCCTATCACCCAGTTAGGGCCTGAAGCCCAAGTCAGTCGATATGGCTGTATAAAAGACATCATAAACGTGGCCTTCATGGTTTACATACTGTTACGTCCTCCTATGTTTTCTGTTCAGTTATCTGTCTTCCCCAGGGGAAAAAAAATAATAAAAAAAAATCGGTTTTTGCGATCGGCCATTTTTGCCGATCACCGATCGAGTCATTTGGAGTGAAATCGGCCGATTTAAATCGGTGGCCGATAAATCGGAGCATCCCTAACACACACACACTGAATACGACTTTGTTAATGTTCTGTTTTCACTCTTTCTCCCTTGTATTTTATCCTGTTGGGTCTAATTGTGTCTTCACTTGATGTATTTTCTCAGAGGAGAGCTTGTGTGCGTGCGTGTATGCGTGCGTGTGTGTGTGCAAGCTACAACAACGGGAGAAAATGTAACACTACTTAGTCCTGACCTCTTCATTGAGTGGAGACAACCTCCTCCTGAAGAGCAGCATTAAGTAACTCTCCTCTCTATAGGTTCTCAGAGAGGAGCTCCTCATACCTGTGTGTGCATGCATGCGTGTGTGTGTGTGTGTCACACTGGGGTTTAGGCATAGTGGTGAGGATGGTGTGAATGAGTCACTAGGTGAGTTTGATGAGTGAACCATCCGTACGATGATCAGCGATGCTTAGCTCTGATGGATATGATTCCCATCACCAGCCAGCTCAGTTCCCCAGGGTTCCCACAACCAGTCTGCTTGTTCCTCCCCAATTCAGTAGCTCTACCAGTATTCCCATTAAAGCTGGGCCCCATTTTCCCAAGTCAACTGAGAATGAGTCTTCATTTCCCAGTGTGCTGCTTCATGGGCGCGTCTCTGCCAATGCTCTGCCAGTGTATGGTGCTGCCACTCTCAGCAACACTATGTCTGGGGTCTGATAGCGACAGCTGTTGTCGTCCCCCCCCCCCCCCCGGAGGAGAACCCCCCCCCCAGCATCTTGCTTTTTTCCCGGGGACACGGCAGCTCAGCTCTAGCGAACGTGAAGGCTACGATGTTTGGCTTCACGAGACCGGCGCTCAGCGTGTCTAATCACTGTCATTAAACGCTGCTGCTGCTGCCGAGCGCTGCCAAGGTCCATCTACAGTCGAGATTACAGCTTAACTACCTCCTTTCTCTGTTTCTGTCCCACCCACCCACCTACTCACTCACTCACTCCCTGACTCACCCGCTCCTTCGACTCACGCCACGGGGTGTTGAGCAGTGATTGCTGTGTCATGCGGTGATATTGTTGGAAAATTGTAGCTTACGTTCTTGGGGGGTGGGGGTTTCCGTGGCGTCGGCTGCTCAGAGTACGCCGCTCATACCGACCACAGATGTTCTTAATTCTTATCGCTGCCTTTATAAGCAAGACTGTTTGACAGAATTGCTGACTACAGCCCAGTCGGGTGTGTGAGGGCCAAATCCAGGCTGTCACACTAATGCTGCCCCCTCCTTCGAATAGGGCCGGCTGTGGCTCAGGAGCTAAAGCCGGCGTCTAACGATCGCAAGGTCGGCGGTTTGGCAGATCGATCCCCGGCTGGCCACATGTCAAGGTGTCCTTGGGCAAGACACTGAACACCCACATTGCTCCCAATGAGCGGGCCGGCGCCTTGCATGGTAGCTCGCCGCTATCGGTGTGTGAATGTGGGTAGGGATGCTCCGATTTATCGGCCACCGATTTAAATCGGCCGATTTCACTCCAAATGACTCGATCGGTGCAAAAACCGTTTTTTTTTTTTTTTTTTTTTTTCCCTTTTTCCTGGGGAAGACAGATAACTGAACAGAAAACATAGGAGGACGTAACAGTATGTAAACCATGAAGGCCACGTTTATGATGTCTTTTATACAGCCATATCGACTGACTTGGGCTTCAGGCCCTAACTGGGTGATAGGCCAGACCTTTACTATGCCATAAAAATGGGTCTGCGTTTGCTTGATGCCTAATGGATCAAAACTTTTGTCTAAAAAGCAAAAAATATTTAGGCTATCCAGTCAGTTATGTATTTAAAAAAAAATCGGTATCGGTATCGGTTGATCTTGAGGAAACAAATCGGTGATCGGTATCGGTAATGTGGGTGTGAATGGGTGAATGAGAGGCCATTGTAAAGAGCTTTGGAATACGGTGCTATATAAGTCAGTCCATTTGGAATAGCCTACTTTACCCCTCAACAGCCACTGCTTCGTCAAGTCACAACAGACAGGCTGCCTCTTTGGTAAAGTCTTGGGGAGCCGTGAACGGGGAGGTTAAGTAAGGTGAGACTCTCTTAGGGACTCTCTCTTGGTCTTTGGCTCTCCTTCTATTTCTCTATATTTCATATAACTAATGTGGCTACATTTAATAGCATCTGTCTGTGCCTCGGTTTTACAGTGTCTTGTGTGAAATTGTAACAATTCACCGTATCTTGTGTCGAATGGTTGGTGTCGAAGGTCTAGTGTCGGCATACAATGAGAAGAGTATTAGTTATTTTCTGTTCTCTCCATGAAGTGGAGAGGATTTGTCATAGTTCATTTAAGGAGTAAACAGATGTGGCCTCGTAAAATACCGCCGGACACCCTCGCTGCTCTTCTCTCAGTGTTATGTAAAGCAGATCTGGGCTGTTTAATCTCTCCATTTTAATTATCTGTCCCTGATTCTCTGATTTTTTTTCTGATTCTGCATAGTTACACACACTCGTTCTCTCTCACTCCATTTGGCAAGGCAAATAGAGGGCTTTTTGTGTGGATTGGGAATATGACAGCTGTTGTATTTAGATGGGTTTGATATCTCTGTGAGGTGCAAGCAGTGCTTTTCACAATGTTATCTCTCTTTAGGTCTACAGCAGGGACTTGCATTACTGGTTTACTCATGTTGAGAGAGTTTTGCTAAAACTTTGCACCAAAGAAAAGTTAAGTGTCCTAATTAAAGTATAACAAATAGAACATTTGCATGAAAGCCTTTCCCTGTGTGAGATTCATCTTTTAAAGTCAGCAAACAAGACTCACTGGAATGGTGATAAATATTTATCAGAATTATATATTTGTCCCACTTTGATAATTTCCCCAAGAAGAAAAAAAAGCTTGTTTATGTTTTTTTATATCAATTACACAATAAGTGTCTTCCTTCTGTATGTGTAATGAAATGTAATGCTTAATTAGAAGGCAACCGTATGCACGGTGCTGCTTAGCATTCATTGGCCATTTGTATGTGCCTGCCAATTAGAACGGCCCAAAGTTATTCTGTGAGCGTCCCTTTGATGTTCTCATGCCAGGCGAGACCCCCTGTGTCCCGCCCCCCCCCCCTCCCGCAGCCCTCCTTTGGAGAACGCTACCCGGCGCTCGTCAAGGTCAATCAGGCTTTTTAGGTCGGATTGAACCTGCTGGACATTAACATACCGTGAACACTACCGTGTTGCTTTTCCTCTCTCTTGCTGATTATACATGAATCCAAGTTGTTTTATTCATGTGAGTGATCGATTCTGAGAGGGCTTAGAGGCTGTAGCCTTGTCCATGACACGCTCTGAGGCTTTGTGGAGCTTGTGATGTCCTAGTACCTGGAGTTAACAACCTACATGTAGCCTGCCTAACCAGTAGGGTTGGGTACCGTTTGGGTTTTATCCGGTACCGGTACCTAACCGATACTTTAAAAACGGTACCGGTACCAAAACGGTACTTAATTCGGTACTTTTGATTTTTTTAAATGACATATATATATATATATAATAATAACACGGTCGACAACATTAAACAGCTTTTCACTTTTTTATTGCTGAGGCACAATATATATTAGTTAAATATACACTCAAATTAAAATAAATGAAAATAAAACTCCTGAGCCTTGGGGACTCCATTAAGCTGGGGGTGCCTATCGTTGGTACTGATGTCGAATACGAGTACACACTTGTTCGGCAGCCCCTCAAGGACATCAGAATATTCTTAGAAAAGGGATCTAGTGAAGAGGCCTGCATAGCCCCCAGAACCAAGAGGAAATATAACTCTGATAAACTGGAGCCCTCCACCTCGTCAAAATCCAAACTCTGTTGCCGCTCCGCTACTACTGCTCCCCTCCCCCTCTCTGGTCCATGTTGACATAACGATTGATTTTTCAGACACAGTAGTAGGATAAGGACAGTACCCGAATATCAAGAGATCCCCGATCATGTTGTCCGCCTCGCAGAGACGCAGCCACACATCCGCACTACGTCATCAACAGATGCGTCGAATCCTGGAGTGCACTGTCCAATCAAAGGCTTGCGTTCGTAAACTCGCTCTGAGAGCGTCGCAGCCCACACTGGGCCCGACGTCATAAGGGGAGCAAGTCATTTGATTGGACAGAAGGCATTCCACGAGTGGTGATCAGAATTCCAGAACGAGTTTACGGAACGCACCCATAAGTCGAGCGTCGCGTTACGCCAACCCGCTAGCGGAAGTTGCTATTAGCAACCTTCTCGTTATCCTTCCGTACTCGCTGCTTTCACTGAGTGGAAATTTAACAGGCGATGTGACGTCGCGAGATAGAAAAGTACCGAAATGAGGCACCGAAATCTCCTTTGCGATTCGGTACGGGTACATACCGAATGTAAAGTAACCGGTACCTACCGGTACCGATTTTCGGTACCCAACCCTACTAACCAGACCCTACGGGCCGCTTTCCCAGACACACAGACCCAATCCTAGGCTAAAAGAAAGTGTCTTCAATGGAGATTCTTTACTGAAAGCTTGATTTTGCCCTAGACTAGGTTTAATCTGTGGGGAACAGTCCCTACCTTTGTACAAATAAGGTCCCATTATAGGTGCTAAAGGCTAGGCGGGCTAATCTACTACAGCCAGTTTGGCTGACCTTGATGGAGGCTTTGCACTTTCCCCAAATCAAAGTGCTTCTCATATTCCTCTCCATAAGGAAGAAGCAGTGAAACCTCTGGGCGTTAATATTGATTTTCCTCTGCAGAAGTGTGGAGCTGTGTAGTAGCCTATTTCCTTGATTCCTGCAGTCCTGCCCAGCGCCCTCTGTGTTTGACGTAGGCGTTATTTATTTAATGTATGGGGGATGCATACAGCAGCAGTCGTTTCATAACCCATAACTCCCTGCCATATATTATTCAGTAATTTTTTTACCTTGCCTTTTTCTGCTGAGTCCCCCATCTGCCAACAGAGACAGCTACACTACTCCTGCTTATGCTGCGGGATGTTTATGACCCAGGTAAAAAAGACGAAACACTTAGTTTAGCCACGGGCCACATAAACGCAAATTGGACTGTATCGTTAACGGCCATGACAGCTGAGGTGCCCTTCCGTCGTCCGTGTGGTTAATAGCCCAGATGCCCAGATGTGGTAGTTGGGGCTGGAGGTCAGGCGGCTGGCTGGTGGTGCTCTGGTGGTCCCCTTCACCGTCCCCAGGCCACGACTGCACTGACGGAGGTGGAATAGCTTCATCACTCAAGTGGGATGGCGTCCATTGTTCGCTGCTGAGGCACAAACTGCCTCATTTTAAAGCACTGTGGCTTCGAAGTGCTTTAGTTTGTCTTCTCTGTGTGTTTTTTAGACACACAAGTCTCTGTTCAGTTTGCCTACACGAATAGTAGTGGCGACGTTGTCTTTTAAGTCGTACTATAGCTAGTCTCACTAAGTCAGACTGTCCATTTTAATGGTGATGGAAGCGGCGCTAGGAGACATCTGCAGAATTGTACCCGGCCTGCTGATTCTAGTGATGAATAGAGAGGAGTTGAGAACGTGGAGGCAGGGATTTCAACCCATATTTTGCGCATATACGACACACGTGAAGCAATGCTTGCAGACAGTAAAGTTTCTGTTCACTGTTTTTCGTTCCCTCATCATTGTATTCAATGCCAAAAACTAAATGACCCCACATCTGATCTGTAGGAATCTGGAGCTTCCTCAAACTGTTGCCTCTCACCCACATTCATGCTCTCAACTCTCAACCACATTCATGCTCTCAACTCTCAACCACATTCATGCTCTCAACTCTCAACCACATTCATGCTCTCAACTCTCAACCACATTCATGCTCTCAACCACATTCATGCTCTCAACTCCGCTCGCCATGTTCTCGACGCCGCTCGCCATGAACAAACATTTGAACAAGTTCCAGAAGCAACTGCGTTCCAAACAAGCTCGACCTACGACTTTGAATGGAGCATAAACCGAAAACGCCACAATTCACTAATGCATAGTGAACTGTGGATGGCGCACCGTACGGTTCAGTATAAAACCAAGAACCGTCGCACCCCTAGAAAACATTGAACTTACTCCCATGTTTTCATGTTGTACAATGCATGCAAGTCATGTTGTAAAGATCATAGACTTGCTCTTCCCACTTTTCTTTTGCTTCCTGCACCCCCAGAAACTCAACCACGAGCTCCTGGGTTCTGACATTGTACTATACTACTGCAGCATATCCGGAAGCATCATTTGATGTAGAAATGATAATTATGCTTCTGTGTAGGGTAATGGAGCCCAGAGTGAACTGTAAACACAGCTATCGAAAGCAATGTCCTTCCTTCATTTCACCACCACAACCTTCAGCTGTCCCCCCCCCCCCCCCCCTGTAGATCCCCTGTAGGGCAGGAAGGAAGGATGGAAGGAAGGATGGATGGACGAAGAGAGCAGCTGGTGGAGGAGGTGAAGAAGCGCCTCATTAAATAATCATAGTCATTGCAGTCAGATCTCAGAGTGAGACGGAGTACAACTTGGCTGTGCTGACCGCCCTCTCGAGTCTGAGAGAGTTGAAAGAGAGGGTGAGAGACTTTTTCAGGACCTCCTCTGTCCTGACCTTCACCTACCCTCGGCTTCATCTCCATGTCCTCAGGTCTCCCCCGCGGCGCGCACACACACGCCAGCGGCCTGTCAGAGATCCACACAGACCAGAGCTCTGCTCTTCTCCCCCAACAAGTCTCACTTACTTGAGTGTAACTCTATTCCTCCACAACCTTCTCCCGATGGATAATTGATGGCGTCTTGTGCAGGGGAAAGAGGAAAGGGGGTCTCTCGGAGCTACTAGTCTGTTTTACTCATCTGCACTTCAGGCCTCCGGGTTCAAGAACAAGACTGGTTAGAGTTGGAGAGAGACGGACCCGGACCGAACAGAACTGGATGTTCTGATGCGGAATCCCCGAGTGATGGAGGGGAAGAAAAAGGGATTGATCTGTGCTGTCTTTAACACTGGAACCACCAGGCTGCAGAACACTGTGTTGGATCTGTAGCAGGGTATCCCTCCAGAGACTTGTCTCCGTCTCTCCCTACACTTTCATGTCTTGCCCATGTTGAAGGGAGAGGATTCGGTACGGAGGCCCGGGTGATTCCCAGGTTATTTCAGAATTCATCAATGTTTGTTATCAGTGGCCCAGCACTGATGTGGGGAGAGAGGGGGGGGGGGGTGATGGGGGGGCGCGGGGGCGGGGTGGGGACGCTTATTATAATTATGATCCTTTTTTGTTGCCTCGGAGGACGAGAGCGGCAAGTTTTAGGTCAATTTGAGTCTCCCATTTCTCTATTTGATGTGTTTGTTGTGGGAAAGCGAGGCGTAAGTGTGTAAGTAAGTGCTTGGTTCTAAACCTACCCGTGGGTCGTGTTTTTTAATAAGCTCGATGCAGGCGCTTCTCATTATGTCCCCGCTCGCCTGCACCGCGCTGCGACGCTCCGTGTCTGCCGCCTCCTTTTGCTGCCTACCCACAATACAGCATGTGGGAGGGGGGGGGGGGGGGCTTTAATGAGACATCATCAGATTTAATAGACGCTTTGTGTAGCTGCGTTTTCGCTCTTCCCCCTGGGCCTTAAACACAGCTTCGTCTCCCTGGCTGGCTGCCTGGCTGGTTGATTGACTGGCTGGCTGGCTAGTTGACTGGCTGGCTAGTTGACTGACTGACTGGCTGGCTGGCTGCGAGCTGAGGTGTCTCCAACCATTCTCTCCCCCACCCAAGGCATTGTGGGAGATTACAGACCTGGAGGGTTTACGCCGTCACTCATCATCAGGCTATTCTCATTTTAATTTAGTTTTTTTCATGTGGCTGCCAGCGAGTTCAGCTATAGCTAGCTGTAACCAGGGAGTAGCTGAAAAGGACTGTATAATTTAGGAAGGGGCTGGTTATCTAACTAAGGGAGCTAAATAGGCAGTATAGGAGGATACAGGCAGGGGGCGACAGCAAACCGTTAGACTAGCAGTTAATGTCGTTAGCATTAGCAAGGGAACTAGCATTAGCATTAGCCTTCAAACAACTAGCATTAGCATTGGAGCTACAAACAACTAGCATTAGCATTGGAGCTACAAACAACTAGCATTAGCATTGGAGCTACAAACAACTAGCACACGGTATTACATATGAACAACACATTTATTACACATGACGGTTGTATACATCCCCATATATACATTCCCTCCCGGCCGGCCACACACACACTCAATCACTCACTGATAGTCTCTGGCCTGAACAGGCTGATAGTCCAGGGCTGTGGTGCGCGTTGAGGCCTGGTTGAATGGCATGTGCGTCGATGAAGTTTAGCCGACGAAAGGGGGGGGGGACGTAGCAACACGGAGGGAAAGGTCCGTCTTCGTGGTCTACCACGAGGTGAAGGGCCCAAGTCCCGTGGTCCGCGTCGAAGCTCCGCTGGAGTCAGTGTTTGGTCGCAGTCCGCTCGTGGAGGCGACGATGATGTCCAGCTGGCGTCTCGCTTGGTCCAACGTTGAACGCAACTAAAACGGGCTACACTGGTACACTCAATAATCACTTTTGGTGGTCCGCTTCAGCACGGGGTGCGTGTTACGGAATCCGCCATCTTCGATTGACTTCGTTGCTTTCTCTCGTTCTGCTTCTCTCTCGTTCTGCTTCTCCTCACACACTCTGACTCGCGGACTACTTCCGTCTCTTATATAGGCACCACCGAACGTAACATCCGGGTCACAGACACACCCCGGATATACTACGTCATCAACATATACATAAACAGTACAATAATAATACATACACTTCACAAACGTATATGAATTGTATAGAAAATAATAAAGAAATACCAGGGGCAAAATCGGGCTGGTTTGGGGAAACTAAACTGGCTCTAAACTGTGGGCCTTCACAACAGCCGCCCCATGAAACCCTCGGTTTCAGTTAACTAAGAAGGCACACTGGCTAGGCTGCTCTAGCAGCGTGAAGTAGGAGGTGATAGTGTCGACCACTCTGCCTGTCTGCCAGGCGGCGCGCGGAAGGGACTGGTCCCTCACCAGTACCACGGCACCTTCGGACATCTTGTCTCTCTCCCTCAGCAGAATCTTCTGCTTCTCCTCCTTCTCCAGGGCGCGGATGTGCTCCTCGAAGCAGATCAGAGCGTCTTCCTGGTCCATGCTCTGCAGCGCCTCGTACTCAGCGAAGGAGGGGTCGTCCAGCAGGTACTGCTGGGCCTCGGACCAGGTGGTGCAGTGGGTGACGTTGGCCATGTTGTCCAGAATGCTCGTCAGCGCCTCACAGTTCCTCTTCCTGAGCTGCTTGGCTTGTTCCTTCTCCTTCTTAGCCTTGTAGGCCTTAAACGCTTGCTTCTTCTCACTCAGCTTGGGCAGGGCGCTGTAGAGTGGGTCGTTGATGATCATTCTCATGGCTTGCTCCCATGACTCGTTGGATGAAACACCCTTCTCCTTCAGAAGCTCTTGGAAGGCCTGCTTGGCCTCCTCTTTTGGGTTCCACTTGTACGTTCTCTTCGCCAACTCCGGCCTTTCCTCCTTGGAGGCGTCTACCATACGGGCTGAGACTTCCATGGCTGACGTGTACTCGACGGAGTTGACGGGTGCGTCAATGCTGACCTCGGCCACGTGAGGGTGCATGGCCACCTGCAGGTGTTCCTCGGCAACAGCTGTTGCCGCCATGGCACGGTAGCGCCACCACCGGGACTCCTTAGTCTGGGAGTTGTAGTAGTAAGGCTTCCCATCCAGAGACTTATGCTCTGTCCACAGAGACTTCTTCCTCGGTTGGTCATCCTGTGGTGAACCATTTGTGGTACTAACTGTTCCAGGTGCACTGGCAGCAATAGATTCCACTCCAGGCGGTCCGGTTGGTTGGTTTGCTTCTTCGGTTCGGACATGGAGGGATGACGTAGCTCTCCCGTCCCTCTCTCTCCACTCGGTAGCGCCTTGGAGGGCCCACCCAAGCGCAGTCTTAACAGCCATCGGGCAGCCTCGTGGTCCTCTCAGCGGAGGACGGAGCGACACGATCAGTTCAGCGTTGTCCGAGCCGATGAGAAGGGTTGGCTCCGCTCCTTCTATCGGATGTAGGTCTACTCCCCGTAGGTGGGGATATCTTGCGCGTAACCTCTCCAGGGGGTAGTCGTAGCGGGAGAGCGCTAGCTGGTCGGCGGTGAAGACATTCTGAAGCCGATGTCTATCCGACGGCCGCCCCGCCGGGGAGATAGAGAAGTTGATTCTCGCCCCGGTGACCTCTTTAAGGTCGCGACGTATCGTGCGCAGAGTCAGCTTCTCCGCAGTCCCTTGGAGCCCCAACTGGCGCACTGCCCCCTGGAGAAGGATGGTCCGTTCCGACCCGTCGTCTAGAACGGCGTACGTGTCGTACACAGCGTTGTTGTGGTGAAGTCGGACCTTCACCACCTTCAGTAGAACCTTGGAGCCGCTGCTCTGTGGCGAGTCTAGGTAGTAGACAGGGGTTTCCTCTTCCGGTGCGCGACCGGACCTAGGGCTTCTGTTGCCCTCCGTGGACCTGGCGAGGGAGACCTCGTGTAGAATGTTGAGGTGGACCTCCTCACAGCGATTGCACTTCCTCCTCAAGGTGCAGTTCGTAGCCAGATGGTCGCGCCCACAGTTCCAGCACCTCTGGTTCTCCTCGAGCCACCTCTGCTTGTCCTCGGTACTCAGGTTGTTGAAGTCACTGCACTCATTGAACCAGTGCTCGCTGGTGCAGTACGGACATGGCGGTGGACCTCTCCGTCCCTTTTGAGGGGGTTGAGAGGAATCCTTTCCCTCAGGTCGGGCTTTCCTCTCTCTCCGAGGCTCCTCCTCCGTGTGCAGCACTCCTACTGGGCGTCCTCTGTTCGAGCTCGGCCGGTCCCAGCGGTCTCCCTTCTCCCTCTCCTTCTTCGGCTCAGCGTAACCCATGGCGTCTACGTTGGTGTCATGCACTTCCTCCAGTAGGAACTCCGCGAAGGCAGCCATGCTCAGACCCAACGTCCCGGGGTTACGAACGCGCTGCTGTCGCCGGAACCTCTCCTGCCGGAAGCGTGGGATCTTGCGGAGCAGCCGCTCTACGTTGGAGGTGCTGTTGATCTCGCTGGCGCCAGCTGGGCCCTGCGTCTTCAGCATCCCAACCAAGGTGTGCACGCGGAGCGCGAAGTCATCCAGCGCCCGGTCATCCTTGATGGGGGGCCTGCTGTTCGAGGGCTTGCAGTTCAGCAAGGGCGTGGTTCCAGGGACGACCGTAGCGGGCATCCAAGTCAGCGAGCGCTCTGGTGTAAGGTGTCGGTGCGGAGGCATGTGCCAGTACCATGTTGTGGGCTCTGGGGTTCCTCACATGCTGAAGGAGAATCGCATATTTGTAGGACTCGGAGCAGGAGTTGTCCAAGAGCGTGTCTAGGCAGATGCGTAGCTCCACATACTGGCTCCTGTCCTCGTCCTTGAAGAAAGGGAACTTGGGTCCCTCCACCTGGGGGAACATCCTGTAGTGGATCATCGGTGCTGGAGTGACGGTCTGGGTGTCCGGCCTGCATGCATTTTGGTGCACTGGAGGACCTAGGGGTGTGCTACGCTCTTGGGGGATGGCTCCCCTCCCGGGCAGCGACGCTGGCTCCCTCTGGGCCGCGTAGCGGTCGGGTCCCTGGTCCTCTTCCTTCCAGGTGGTCAGCTGGGCCTGTAGTTGGACAGTCATGGCGGGGGTCATGGAGCCATCGGCGGGGGGTTCAGGAGATGGCACTCGAGAGGGCCGTGCGGATGATACTCTGGAGCTACGGGCCGACGGAGTTCTGCTGAGGCACACGTCGCGCATGGTCTGCATCATTTCCGCCATCTTCTCTGCGTGCAGTTGCTCTCTCGCCATCTGCCTCTCCGCCGCGCGTTCCGCCCCCTCCATCTGGAGGCGCTCGCGCTCGTACTGGATGCGTTCCCTCTCTAACGCCTCCTGGCGCTGCCTCTCCGCCGCACGTTCCGCTCCGTTCATCTGGAGGCGTTCCCTCTTGGACGCCTCCTGGCGCTGTCTCTCCGTCTGGAGGCGGTCGCGCTCCATCTGGAAGCGTTCACGTTCTAGCGCCTCCTGGCGCTGTCTCTCCGCCGCGCGTTCCGCTCCGTTCATCTGGAGGCGTTCGCGTTCTAGCGCCTCCTGGCGCTGGAGGCGTTCACGCTCGAACTGGAGTCGTTCCCGCTCTAACGCCGTCTCGGCCTGTTGGCGCTCCCGCTCTAACGCCATCTCGGCCTGTTGGCGCATATATTCGGACAGCGCGGCACTACTCCCTCTGGAGTGCAGGCTATCCGCCCCAGAGGCAGAACTGCCCACGGAAGCCCTGGACCGGTAGGAAGCCACTGAGCGGCAGGAGCTAGGTCTCGAGCGCGCCGTACTGGGAGGCAGATCGTTAAGGCTGAGGCCCTCCCTCTTCCGCCCGCAGGCGCTGTCGGACCGGGCCTCTCCTTCCTGTTCTTCCGTTTCCACGGCAAAACCCTGCGGTTCTGCCATCTCATCCTCAGGCTGGTGCTCTTTGAGGGCTGTCTCAGTGCTAGCCACCCGCGCGCCGGCGGACACCTCGGCCTCTCCGACCACTGTATCCCGTGGAGTGCGCTCCTCGCTACCACTCGGTGAGCTTTCGAGCTCAAGCTCATACTCCTGTAACCTCGGAGGCAACCGCGGGACTCTCTGTGGTCGTGGCTCTGGCTCAGGGGGCGGAGAAGGGGGGGTAACTGTCTGGTCTGGTTGGCTGCGCTCAGCCATGCTATCACTACACTGCCTATCCGGCTCGAAGGACCAATTGTAACCAGGGAGTAGCTGAAAAGGACTGTATAATTTAGGAAGGGGCTGGTTATCTAACTAAGGGAGCTAAATAGGCAGTATAGGAGGATACAGGCAGGGGGCGACAGCAAACCGTTAGACTAGCAGTTAATGTCGTTAGCATTAGCAAGGGAACTAGCATTAGCATTAGCCTTCAAACAACTAGCATTAGCATTGGAGCTACAAACAACTAGCATTAGCATTGGAGCTACAAACAACTAGCATTAGCATTGGAGCTACAAACAACTAGCACACGGTATTACATATGAACAACACATTTATTACACATGACGGTTGTATACATCCCCATATATACATTCCCTCCCGGCCGGCCACACACACACTCAATCACTCACTGATAGTCTCTGGCCTGAACAGGCTGATAGTCCAGGGCTGTGGTGCGCGTTGAGGCCTGGTTGAATGGCATGTGCGTCGATGAAGTTTAGCCGACGAAAGGGGGGGGGGACGTAGCAACACGGAGGGAAAGGTCCGTCTTCGTGGTCTACCACGAGGTGAAGGGCCCAAGTCCCGTGGTCCGCGTCGAAGCTCCGCTGGAGTCAGTGTTTGGTCGCAGTCCGCTCGTGGAGGCGACGATGATGTCCAGCTGGCGTCTCGCTTGGTCCAACGTTGAACGCAACTAAAACGGGCTACACTGGTACACTCAATAATCACTTTTGGTGGTCCGCTTCAGCACGGGGTGCGTGTTACGGAATCCGCCATCTTCGATTGACTTCGTTGCTTTCTCTCGTTCTGCTTCTCTCTCGTTCTGCTTCTCCTCACACACTCTGACTCGCGGACTACTTCCGTCTCTTATATAGGCACCACCGAACGTAACATCCGGGTCACAGACACACCCCGGATATACTACGTCATCAACATATACATAAACAGTACAATAATAATACATACACTTCACAAACGTATATGAATTGTATAGAAAATAATAAAGAAATACCAGGGGCAAAATCGGGCTGGTTTGGGGAAACTAAACTGGCTCTAAACTGTGGGCCTTCACAACACTAGCTCTGGAATTTGGTAGAGACTAATTTATGCAAGCCATATTTACTGAATTTGGAAAAGGCATCTGTGCTCTCCTGTTCCTGTTTGTATGTGGATTACAGTGGTGAAAAGAACTCCTTCCACATCAGACATGGGGCAACCCTGTACCCACCAAACACTACACCCACCCCCCTTTCCCCTCCCCTCTGCCTCCTCTCCGCAAATCAACGAAAGGTTTTATGCAAAAACGGAAAGCCATATCTAGGCCTATATCTTCACAGAGTGTGAAATTGAGTTTTTATTAAAACCAGAGCGGAGAGTTTGGAGATGGCAGTAGCGAGGCCTGGGAGGCCCGTTCCAGTGGGTACCAGAGAGGAAGGCATTGGACTTCATTGCTTTCATGTTGACAGCCCCAGGCCCGTGTCCTGCTGTGAGGGTCCCCACTCCCAGATGTGCTGTAGATAACACCCATCACGTCTACAGGCCCACTGCATGTTCCTCCTCCCAGCACCTCGCTGGTTCTGTGTGTGTGTGTGTGTGTGTGTGTGTGTGTGTGTGTGTGTGTGTGTGTGTTCTTCCGCAGCCTTCGCTTACTGCGTACAACCCATAGCCGCGAAACAAGGCACTGTTTTTTGTTTTAGTTCTCTTTGTCCTTGTGTGTGTGTGTGTGTGTGTGTGTGTGTCTCACTATGTGCATGTGCGCGCACGCGTGTGTCTTGTCTTTGGACATGCCAGGACTGTGTGTGTGTGGGCCGTGTGTCTATATGAGAATGGGTAATCAGTAATGCCAGTAGCATGGCGTTCCACTCGGAGCAGTGTGGGAGCTTATTGACAGCGCCAGGGGAACATTGGGCTCAGCTGCTGCCGTACGCGCAGTGTGAGCCGAGCACCACCACCAGCACGCTAACACAGAGACGCAATTAGACAATGAGAGAGGATGAGACAGAAGCACAAGGCAGAAAGGTAGCATCTGGTCGATCTGTCAGCCACTGGTGTGGATCAGTGACATGGTGTGTATGTGTGTGGTGTATGTGTGTGTGGGGAGTGTATTTTGTGTGTGTGTGTGTGTGTGTGTGTGTGCACCTCCTGTCATCTTTAAGAACTCTGTTCTTCAGTCCTGCTGTGAAACACCCACACTGACAGCTCTGTGAAAGCGGCGGGTTGCCAGATCTCCCTGTGGACCCTGCCATCTCTCTGCCCTGGGAAGTGGACTGTAATACAGAGGAATAGTCATTAAACCGACGGCAACCTGTATGTTACCAAGAGGCCACGGAGCCAGAGAGGCCTCGGCCCCCCCGCTGCGGTACCTTGTCTGTTGCCATAGCGATGAAGAAGGCCTGGCAGAGTGGGCGCTATGTTGCACCCTCCGGGGGGTCAAGGTGTGGGGGTGTGTATGCTGGCGTCTAGGATAAATAGGGGACTGATGCTGAAGGTTAGCTACAAGCTAAATCACGATGGCGCAATGCAACCGAATCTCGATGACTCTATGTTCATGTTTTTAATTGTATCTGTCCCTACTCAAATAAATTGTTACTGTTATGTAATTGTTGTTGTCACTAGGATAATATTTTTTTTATTGAAAAGCATTATTCGACGTGTCCAGCTCCAGCTGACCTGTGCTGTGCTGTGTAGTAGGGATGCTCCGATCTGGATTTTTGGGGCCGATACCGATCACCGATTTGTTTCCTCAAGATCAACCGATACCGATACCGATTTTTAAAAAAATACATAACTGACTGGATAGCCTAAATATTTTTTGCTTTTTAGACAAAAGTTTTGATCCATTAGGCACCAAGCAAACGGCCATTTTTATGGCATAGTAAAGGTCTGGCCTATCACCCAGTTAGGGCCAGAAGCCCAAGTCAGTCGATATGGCTGTATAAAAGACATCATAAACGTGGCCTTCATGGTTTACATACTGTTACGTCCTCCTATGTTTTCTGTTCAGTTATCTGTCTTCCCCAGAAAAAAAAAAAAAAAAAAAAAAAAGATCGGTTTTTGCGATCGGCCATTTTTGCCGATCACCGATCGAGTCATTTGGAGTGAAATCGGCCGATTTAAATCGGTGGCCGATAAATCGGAGCATCCCTACTGTATAGGTTTTTTTCCCATGGCTGCAGGGCTGACAGGAGTAGCTGCATTAGAACAACGTGCTCTTGTTGTACGATATGCCTCACTGAAACACAGCGGATGCTCTCTGTGGAAATCAACTCTACTGAAAAAAATCGGTGTGTTTTTTTTTCCTCGTTAAATCTTGTTCCGCCGCCAGTTTCGTTACAAAAGAGAACGCGCACGCATACACACACACACACACACACACACAGAAGCAGCCCATGTGTTGCAGTGTCTCACATAGATTTCCGTTTCATCCATTTCCATTTCATTGTGGCTGTGTATCAGAGGGACGTTTTCAGTTGAGCCTTTCCTGAGGCCAGTCAGTGACAGAGAGGACCTTACATCACTGTCCCCGCTGCCCCAGGATACTGTCAGGACGAGGGGACATGTTCAGTGGAGAGACTGTCATTGTCTGGTCCAGTCTAGCCTGAATACCGTTATTCATCATGACAACGTGTGTCTCAAATTCCTGTCACACAGGAATAGAGAAGTGTGCAGTAGGTAGAAGAGGAGGAAGGAGAGCAGGAGGGTTTGGGGAGGGGGGGGGGGTGAAAGGAGAAGACAAAGTAAGAGCTCTCTGTAATGGCTAGTTTTTTCATGTTCCCACTCCCTCCTTACCCTCCTTAACAGGTTGCAGAGAGGTAGTCAGAAGGTTCAGAAGAGGAGACTGTTGAGATCAGTCCAGGTAGCAGACCTGACCGTTGGCTGGACCTCTCCTCTCCGTCCACTTTGAAGCAGGCTGGGCTGACCCGGGCTGGCCCTGTAGTGGAAAAGCGCCATTTGTCTTCCATCCAGTCATCCCGTGTCACTCTTGTAAGCGAAGACTCACGGATTGATTCATTTGATTGATCCTGGCCGACCCGTTGGCTAAGGCTAACACCCAAGACTCTAAACGGACCTTTTAGCTGGCCTAGCCTCGGTCCAGACGCAGAGCTCCAGAGGCTGGCAGAGCTGTTTAGTTGATGAGATTCAGATTGATGCTCTGTGCCCTGGCAGTGCCCTCCCTCTCAGCCTGGCAGACTTGGGAAGCTTCAGATAGCTCAGAATCCTAGAGGCCAGTTTGAAGTCTGAGGCCTTTGATGAGGAATAGGAGACAGCGTTGTCAGGGCGGCAGTTGAACAGTGGAGCGATTTTCTTTCTTTCTTTCAAACTTCCTGTTTTTTTTTATGTAACCATGTTTCCCCCAAACGTCTGAACAGTATCTGCTCCAATAGCGTTCGCTATACTTTGAGTTTGAAGGAATCTCTTTTGGTTGTTGAGCTACAGGAGGTGAAGTGAATTTTAAATCTGGCAACAGAATAACTAAATGGGTTCCCACAGAAATGCATGATTTATGGATCGTTCTGTACACGACAATGTAGTTAAAATAGGGAAATATACAATGCTCTGTCTGCCACATATGATATCATTTGTGGTTTTCATTGTCTTTTTCTTCATTTATACCATATGAAAATAGCCTACACTTTTGGCATAAAAAAACGATATAGGAAAACATTTGCAATATCTCATGTGCAGACACACAGAGAGACCCAATCTGCTCCAGGTTTGCCTCAGAGATAACCTCTGCAAAATGGAAACGTTCTTTGTCTACAACCCATGTGGAAAGGATCCTAAAGATCTGTCTCAGAGACACCACACCATGTGTGTCAGTGTGCTCAGTTTAGTCAAAACTGGAACATTAATGTGCTTTGATGTTTTTCTAAAGACTTTCTGAAAGACTGCTTAGCCGCTTTTCCATAATGTTTGACCAGAAGTCAACATCTTTGCTTATATATCCATATTCTTATGATAGGATGGTTGAGAAATGTATTTCTGACTTAATTTCCCCCAAAATAGCGACTCTTAGCTTTTATTTGACTCTCAATTTGAATGCTCTGATAAATGTCCCGTTTTGGTCCTCATGGGTCCTTTCACACGGAAAGGGTGCCCGGGGTATTTAATATGTGATGGACTGGGAGTGTGTTGCCAGGGCCTTAGTGTGTGACTGAACTGGTAACTCATTCATCTACTGAGAGAGAGAGAGTGCACATTTTTTTATTTATTCAGTCGATGAAACTGTGTCTGTGAAATAAAGACAAGCCTGATAATGAATATTGTTTCAAATGTGCTTGGTTGGGTTTGTCTCAGTCAATTCTGTTAGAGCTGTTAGATGCCTGCTCTTGTCTCGTCAAGGCAACCGTTGGGCATCCCGTTCCGTTTAGAGAACGGTTGAAAAACCGAAAGCACAGTTCCTAAGTAGTAAGTACATTAATTGCTAGAACAAACATCTTTTGTTGAGTTTGTGGATTAATCTGTAGCTACTTAATTCTGATATTGAACATGATCCAAGTCATTAAGCATACTGTGTTGTGAGAGCAGATTACACACACACACACACACACACACACACACACACACACTCACACACATTCTCCAATGCTACTGTTGTTTTTCTCTGGTTTGTTTCTCTCGTTATCCTGTCCCAATTAAGCAGCCATTGTTCAGGGTGTTTGATGGAGGTAGGCTGGCCAAGAGCCTCCGGCTGGCAGCTGATAGTGTTGGCGCAGCACCATATTGATGATCAGGATACCTGCTGTCTTCACGACAGGGGATTTATGACTGTTTGTTCTTCAGCTGACAGACGGGTACCGTGGCTTACAGAGTACAGACGTTACCTTAGTTTACAGACTCTACCTTAGCTTACAGACGCTACCTTAGCTTACAGACGGGTACCTTAACTGACAGACAGGTACCTTAGCTGACAGACGGGTACCTTCACACGCCTGGTAGCTTTGTGAGACGTACAGTAGTACCGCTGCTGCAGCCTTCCATAATGAACTGTTCTTCTCTCTCCTGCAGGTTCAACTACAGATCGACACATCATCTCACCACCAATGGGTTCTACGAGTTCCTCAACTGGTTCGATGAGCGCGCCTGGTACCCTCTGGGCAGGATAGTGGGGGGCACGGTGAGGGCAACTGCACTGGAGTGTGTGTGTGTGTGTGTGTGTGTGTGTGTGTGTGGTGTGGTGTGTGTGTGTGTGTGTCCTTATGCCCTCCCTGCTGTACGCTTATCTGTCTCTTGTGCGCTATGCTGCTTATCACGATTACACACACACACACACACACACACACACACACACACACACACACACACACACACACACACACACTATGGCTGACTAGTTTAACTGCTCCTTTGGGAAATAGAGGCACTTTAAGCTGTAAAGTACATGAGAGGGTATTGGAGACTTGACAGGGCACAAGGATAAATCATCATCGCAAAGGACAAGAGATGAGGGTCACTTACCGGGCAATTACACCTGTGCTCATCTTGGTAGTACTGCAAGGGAGAGACTAGATCCCTCTAAACACAGCACACAGCACACATCCTAAGAGAACCACACACACACACACACACACACACACACACACACACAAACAACTCTCAGCACTCGCAAAAACACCCTGTACCATCTCAACCTTTAGGATGTTCCAATATTGATATCGGATATCGCTGCGATATTGGTCCTGAATGCTGGATCGCAGATCGCAGTAGAAAAAAAATAGGCACCGGTGTGGGGCGATCTGGCGTGTCACTCACGTGATGACAACAGTAGTAGTCAGTGGTCACATGCATGAGAGTTGGCTAGTAGCTACCTGTGTGTAATGAGTCTAACAATGTCATGATGCCAGCTGGTGAAATCATAAACCATTTGCTTAAGTAATTCGGTAAATTCGGTTATTTACATAGTTAAATCTACAGATGGTAAGTTTTCAAATGATGCGTCATACATTGAAATAAATTCAAGACGACACGAGTATTTGAATGTTGGTGCACCGAATGGGAATGCTACAGGAGAAAAGTGACCGATCAAACAACAACAAACGCTGCTAACAGTGATACATCGCTAGGAACGTCTAACTGCGTTTTTATAACATCACAGCATGCTGAGAGAACATGGACATGCTAAAAACACATAACTACGCATAATTAGATGAACATACAGTCCTTGCTTTTGAACACGTCCTAAAACGAAGGTATGTTTACAAGTCATTATCACTTATCGGTAGCCTGCGGCAAACGAGAACAGTGAATCCAATCCACAGATTATAAGTATTTAGTGATCGTTAAACTGTTTTTTATTATATGGACACTGGGTACTTTAAAACTTCAAGTTGCCTGTTATGAAAAAAAACGAAAACCAGATATTGTTGACACCCCTTCGATTCTGCGACTGGTTTCTGGTCTCAAGAACGGGCGTCATTAGGCTACACTTGTAAAAAGGGTCCTATAATTGATTTGCCATTTGTAAGAGAAGATAAATAGAATAAAAACCTGAAGGCACTAAAACTAGAAATCAGACAGTAACTCTTTTTTTTTTCTACAATGCTGAATGCTGCTGTTTAAATTGTTTTAACCAGTTGGTCACTGAGTACTGCAGAGTACTGTTTTTGTTGCTTGAATAAAGGCTGGCAGTCTTTAATAGCCAACTGTTGTTGTGGACTATATACTGGGGAAGTATTTGTTATTATTCAGGAGTAAAACAATAAATACAAATATCGGATTGATATCGGTATCGCAGATACCTGAAGCCCAGATATCGGTATCGGTAGTGTAAAAATGGGATTGGGACATCCCTAGTTGTTAAGGGTAATGTTCTCTGTACTGTGGACCTACTACCAGAATTAAGAGATGTGAGAGATGTGAAGTGTGTTTATTTCTCCGGGCAGCTCTCGGCCTTGTTGATAGACGGTGGTTAACGAAGGGCATAATCATCTAACCAGGTCCTGAGTGGTTTTAAGCGGAGGTAGTTATCTGTGAACTCAATACAACTTAATACGATTGCGATCGATCACCGTTCCACCGCTACGTCACGCTACTGTGCCCCAGGGCCTACGCTCTGATTAATACCCTCGTCGGTGGTCGAGGACAGCCACTGTAGCCTTTATTATAATCATGTATCGATCCAGGAGTGGTAGTCATTGACTGTGTTCCTCTGTGTCCTCTCTGTGTTTTCTCTGTTCTCTCTGTGTTCCTCTGTGTTTTCTCTGTGTTCTCTCTGTGTCCCTCTGTGTTTTCTCTGTGTTCTCTCTGTTCTCTCTGTGTCCCTCTGTGTTCTCTCTGTGTTCTCTCTGTGTCCCTCTGTGTTTTCTCTGTGTCCTCTGTGTTCTCTCTGTGTTCTCTGTGTCCCTCTGTGATCTCTCTGTGTCCCTCTGTGTTCTCTCTATGTTCTCTGTGTTCTCTCTTGTGTTCCTCTGTGTTCCTCTGTGTTCGTCTGTGTTCTCTCTGTGTCCCTCTGTGTTCTCTCTGTGTCCCTCTGTGTCTGTGTTCCTCTGTTCCTCTGTGTTCTCTCTGTGTTCTCTCTGTGTCCCTCTGTGTCTGTGTTCCCCTGTGTCCCTCTGTGTTCCCCCCCGCGTTCCTGAACCTCCCTCTCTCTCCGTCCTCTAGGTCTACCCGGGCCTGATGGTCACGGCGGGCCTCATCCACTACGTCCTGAACACGCTCCACATCACGGTGCACATCCGCGACGTGTGCGTGTTCCTGGCACCCGTCTTCAGCGGCCTCACCTCCATCTCCACCTTCCTGCTGACCAAGGAGCTGTGGAACCAGGGGGCGGGCCTCCTGGCCGCCTGCTTCATCGCCATCGTCCCCGGGTACATCTCCCGCTCGGTGGCGGGCTCCTTCGACAACGAGGGCATCGCCATCTTTGCCCTGCAGTTCACCTACTACCTCTGGGTAAGTCACCCTGACGGACGGACGGACGGACGTGCCCCCCCCCCCCCCCCCCGGCGCACGAGCACACGCACACCACACACACGCACGCACGCACACGCACACACCTACACACACACACACGCGCGCACGCACACACGCATACCAACACATACAGCACACCCCCAGGCGCTGCTCCTGAGAGACCAGGGGGGTATTGCATCAACGTCACTAAAGTAAAGTCTGGATTTTTCCTTTAGTGACATTGATGGAACACCCCCCCGGGCGCGCTGTTTATCTCTTAATCAACTGCTGTTCCCATTCGAACATCAACGTCTTCCTAACGACAGAAGGTGTGTGCGTGCGCTGTAGCGGCAGCGTTTTTTGATGTTCAAACCCACAACGGTAATTAAAGCAAAGTAATTGATTTTCAGGCGGCCTTGCCTCGCGAGGCCTGTTTCTGAGTAGATGAAATCCCCCCAGGTCCCTGGACCTGAGCCCCCCGGGGGAGCTGGAGTGTAAACAGACCCGCTCTCTCATTAGCCCCAGCTGGACGTGTAACCGTGGAAACAGACCCCAGCGTACCGTGGAAGCAGACCCCCCCCCCCCCCATCCTCTATGTTTACTCATTTATTCGGTGGTCCCATGTCTCGTTGACTCCCGTGTTGCGTTCGTCCTAACGGAGCCTCAGGTCTCAGCTGCAGACAGACTAGTTGAAGTCAGACTAGTTGAAGTCAGACTAGTTGAAATCAGACTAGTTGAAGTCAGACTAGTTGAAGTCAGACTAGTTGAAGTCAGACTAGTTGAAGTCAGACTAGTTGAAGTCAGACTAGTTGAAGTCAGACTAGTTGAAGTCAGACTAGTTGAAGTCAGACTAGTTGAAGTCAGACTAGTTGAAGTCAGACTAGTTGAAGTCAGACTAGTTGAAGTCAGACTAGTTGAAATCAGACTAGTTGAAGTCAGACTAGTTGAAGTCAGACTAGTTGAAGTCAGACTAGTTGAAATCAGACTAGTTGAAGTCAGACTAGTTGAAGTCAGACTAGTTTAAGTCAGACTAGTTTAAGTCAGGTCTCGACAGCCCATGTCTGAATAAGCCTCTCATCTCCAGGAAGGTAAAAGATCTCCCAAGGAAGTTGCCAGGGTCGTTAAGGAAAAAAAAAGAAAAGGAGTGTTGAATAATTTAGTCGGATGTTAAGCATGCGGCGGTGTTCTTCTGTTTTGTAAGGCTTAATGAACTATTTTAAGGGGGCTGGTTTGATGGTGTTTTTTATTTTTTTATTTATTATTCTTTTTAAATTATTATTAAAGCCTTTAACCCTCTCCTCCCCTCTCCCACTCCCAGGTGAAGTCTGTGAAGACGGGCTCAGTCTTCTGGACCATCGGCTGCTGTCTTTCCTACTTCTACATGGTGGGTGAAAGTGCACATACACAAACACACACACACACACACACACACACAGACGTATGTCTAACGTTATCTTCATACAGACCCCTTTGAACACTATCTGAGAGCTCTTTGACATTAGATCACATCTCTCAGGAAACTGGCCAGAGGCTGCGATCATCAACCAGCCCTCAGTGCCACAGAAGGCTCAGCCTCGTTACGGTCATTGAACTGTTATTGAACATCAATCAAGTAAACGAATTAACATGTAAATGCCCGATGATTGTAGAAGTCATAGCCTCCTTCACACCTGCCTCCATGGTGGGATGTACACTGGATGACAGCAGCAAGGTACGCCTGCGGCAATGAACTCAATAGCCTCTGATGAGATGTGTTAAAAGCCAGCAATTGGTGAGTGTGTGAGTGTGTGAGTGTGTGAGTGTGTGAGTGTGTGAGTGTGTGAGTTTGTGAGTGAGTGAGTGTGTGTGGAGGGCAGCTGCACGGCACTCCAGAGCTGTACCTGGTAATTATCTCCCCCTGCTCGCGTGCTGGAGGTGTGGCCATGTCCTCTCAGATAGGCCTCGCATCTCATTAGGGAAATGTGTCAATAAATTAACCAAAAACAAGTAGCGTGATCCATCATGGTCCGGCCTGCAGGGGCCCAGGGAGAGGGAGTCATCCTAATGACTCTGAGTGGGAGTCTGCAGAAGGAACCAATGAGATGCCCTCAGGCGAGATGTGAGTCCAATTCAACCGATAGGCGACAAACCCGTGTGTGCATGAACACGAACGTGAACGTGTGTGTCTCCGAAGGGATGCAACAAACTCCACATACATACTGACATTTCAGGTGACTTTTCAGCTCCCCCCTTGGTGAAGTACTGAAAGTCGGAACAGCGCCACAGAACCAGCCAGTGGCCTGCCTACTGACAAGGACTGCCATTCGATTTGAGTTGATTATGTGAATAATACTCTCTAGACTAGTACCAATCAAACCGCGACCATACGATTTTGCAACGACTTGCTCTGACATTTTTCGATTGGAATGTTCAGACACTCGGACAACGGCTGCTTTTCTGACGCATTAGAAAAATATGTGTGTTGCAGGTGTGTTAGGGTGATGTGTGTGTGTGTGTGTGTTGCAGGTGTGTTAGGTGACTGTGTGTGTGTGTGTGTGTGTGTGTTGCAGGTGTGTTAGGTGACTGTGTGTGTGTGTGTGTGTGTGTGTTACAGGTGTGTTATGGTGACTATGTGTGTGTGTGTGTGTGTGTTGCAGGTGTGTTAGGTGACAGTGTGTGTGTGTGTGTGTGTGTGTGTGTTACAGGTGTGTTATGGTGACTGTGTGTGTGTTTGTGTGTGTTAGGTGACAGTGTGTGTTTGTGTGTTGCAGGTGTGTTAGTGTAACAGTGTGTGTGTGTGTGTGTGTTGCAGGTGTGTTAGTGTAACTGTGTGTGTGTGTGTGTGTGTGTTGCAGGTGTGTTAGTGTAACTGTGTGTGTTTGTGTGTTGCAGGTGTCAGCGTGGGGAGGATACGTCTTCATCATCAACCTGATTCCTCTCCACGTCTTTGTCCTGCTGCTCATGCAGCGCTACAGCAAGAGACTGTACATCGGTGAGCGCACACACACACACACACACGCACACACACACACACACACACACACACACACACACACACACACACACACACACACACACACACACGCAGCCTCTACATCTCCTTTGATATCCTGAACACCCAGCCTGGCTCCTACTGCAGTGTTCACAGAGACACACCAGCACTGGCCTGGGAACACACATTCTCTCAGACAGACAGACAGACATCTCCCTGTCTCAGTTAAGTCGTTCATTTCACACGCTCTCTCTCCCACTCTCTCTCTCTCTCTCTCTCTCTCTCTCTCTCTCTCTCTCTCTCTCTCTCTCTCTCTCTCACACACACACACGCAGAGATGCACACTCCTCCCTTCCTCTCTCTCTTTCAAACCCACACACACACAGAGAGATGCACCCCCCCAAACACACACACAGACACACGTACACTCTTTCTCTCTCTCTCTCTCTCTCTCTCTCTCCCTCTCCCTCTCCCGCTGCAGTGGATCTGCCTGCCCAGTGGGGACCCACCAGTTTAGGGAAGATTGTGTTCTTTAATGGCAGATTTATTCTACTTACTGTAGGAGCCAGGCGCGATGGAGCGTTCCTCCCAGACCCACCAATCAGATAAAGGCTGGCTCGCATCACAGCCTCACAGGGCCTGAATCCTATCACCAGCCAACACACACACACACACACACACACACACGCACGCACGCAAGCACACACGCACATACATACATACATACGCACATACATACACACACACAGGCATGCACACACACACATGCACACACACACACACACACACACACTCACACACACACACACACACACACACACGCACACTCATTCTTATTCTCTCTCAGCCTCCTAGAAACACAGACAAACTGAAATTAATTGCATTAATTAGCGACTGAGGTAGAGTCCATAATGAGGCCGATTTCAGGTTGAGATGAACTCTCCAGAGAGAGACGGAAGAGATGGATGAGAGAGAGAGAGAGAGAGAGAGAGAGAGATGGGACATGTAGGAGAGGGAGACGAGGAGCGGGAGTGAGAGAGGAGAGAGAGAGGGACGAGGAAGGAGAGAGAGGAGAGAGTGGGAGGAAGTGAGACGTGGTTTGAGGCAAGGGAGGTGATGGGAGAGTGGGGCAGAGGAATGGAGATAGGGGAGGAAGAGAGGGGGAGGAAGAGAGGCAGATGGTGTTAAAGAAAGAAAGAGATGGGAGGGAGGGAGAGAGAGAAACGTTTAAATGCTGTCCATATTTGTATGTCTTGATGGATTGTTCGTTTTTTTCTTCACCGTGGTTTAGTGAGTAAAATGAATAATTTACCGGGGTGGTACTCTCTCCCTGAGAGCAAGCAGCCAGAGAGAGGGGGGGGGCTGATGGAAGGAAGGAAGGAAGCTGCAGCAGCAGCGCTAATTGAGTTAGGGATTTTATTAGCTCCAGAATTACCTTCCGTTTCCACCGGGGGAAGAGAGGGCACCAAGCGGCCTTCCTGACGGATGCCTGGTATCAGACCTGTCCCACGCCGTTTCGGAAACCATCCACATTCCGGACCGCGGGAACAGGTGTTCTGTGCCCCTTTTTTCCTTTTTTATTTTTTCTGTCCTCTCCGTCGATCATCAGTTAGAGAGCGGGGGGGCGGCATGGGCTCAATAATGAGATGGATTAAAGGAGATGAAATGTTGTGGGTTTGGCCAGGTTGCAGCAGAGAGAGAAAGAGAGAGAGAGAGGTGGCGTTAAGTCTCTGGGTGCTGCTCGGCTGTAACAGCTGCGTTCCCAGCCAACTCTGTCTGTCTGTCTAACGCTCTCGGGGGCCTTAATGGCGTCTCGCTGTGTGGGAGGCTGCAGCAGTGGGATGGAGAAGCTATGGATGGATGGATGGATGGATGGATGGATGGTATCAACCCCCTGGGTAGGATTAGAGGAGTCTCTCTCCCCCTTCCTCCATCTCTTTCTCTCTTCCCACCCGCCCAGTTATGTACCTGACAGTCTCCTTGAGTACTTGGCCACTCACCCACCCGTCCACTCTCCCAGCTCTCTCACACACACACGCGCACACACACGCGCACACACACACACACACCAGTAGTTGTTTCAGAGAGGAGACAGAGAGGTTAGGGAATACAGTGAGGGGGCAGACGATCGAGGACCAACAGAGGTGAATTGCACATCACTGCAGCAGGTGTGGCAATGAAACTCTCATTTAGCTGTAATGGAATTGAAATACGAGGACGGCCTCAAATAGCCACAGCCACACTCTCAATCACCGGCGGCAACGCTCCCAATCACCAGAGCCTTCGCACACACGCACACACACACACAGAATTTTCATCAACAACCCCACCCCCCTCCTCCCTGTCATTGAATAGAGGCTTTTTGCGTGCCTCCTCTCTGTTTGACAGGCAGAGAGCTGCCATGATGACCTGTCAATCAAACAGGCACAGTCCCCCAGGAGGGTTGACGCGCTTATAGTATTTCGCTACAACTAAGTAATTCCGTCATTACAGTCATAGTCTGCCGAATGCACCGGGAAGGTAATTGTCTTTAAAATGAATTGATTTCCGCTTAATTCGCTGTCTCTGTGTGTTTGGACTGTTTACAAATTGTTTTGTTAACGAGCATTGTTTCCCCCCCCTGGTCTAACAACAAGAGACAAATAATTCTGCCTTTTCATTTTACGGTCAAAAGCACTCATTCTTTTGACTATCATTAGAAGATTAAGGCGTTCTGGTTCAACATCACTGTGGGGGGTTTGTGTAAAGAGGCAGTTAGCACGCTTTAGAGTTTTTTAACGGAAAGGCCTCACTTCCTCATCTCCCCAGGAGACCCCCCGCCGCCGCGCGGACGTGTTTTCTTTTACGTATGCGGCGTGGACCGGTGAAACGAATCGTCAGTTTGATTTAAATTCAGGTCCAATCCTTCATCTTTTTCACACGGGAGTCGGTGGGCTCCCATTACCGCGTGCTCTCGACAGGAACATTGCGGCCTACTTTTATCGATCGCGCGCTTCTCTCTCCTCCGTCTCATTAGCGTCCGACAGCACTCCTTCTCATGCCTAGAAAGAGGATACGTCAAACTACAAATGTTGGATCGGGGGGGGGGGGGGGGGGGGGTGAAGTGAACTACTTACACAGTCCCAGGCTGAGGGAATACAAAATGTGGATAAAAAGACTGAGGAGATTCGGTTCTATGTTGGCATTCACACGAGTCTCACGGGGCGGGGGGGGGGTGCGTGCGTGCGCTCATTGATATGCACTTTGCTCACCCTGCCTCTCTCTCTCTCCCTCTCTCTCTCTTCCCCTCTCTCCCTCTCTCTCTCTCTCTCTCTCCCCCCCCCCCCCCCCCCCCTCTCCCTCTCCCTCTCTCTGTCGACCCTCTCCACAGCTTACAGCACGTTCTACATCGTGGGATTGGTCCTGTCCATGCAAATCCCTTTTGTGGGCTTCCAGCCAATCAGGACCAGCGAGCACATGGCTGCAGCAGGTACAGAACTCCCCTGCAGTCCAAATCAACCCCATGGTTCTCTGTAGCACTTCTGTAGCCATGGGAGGGGATTGGACAACTGTGTAAAATGTGTGCGTGTCAGGGGGGGAGGGAGGGGGGGGGTTGGTAGGGGGGGGGGGGTTGGTTACACCTACTCAACGTGGGTTGATCAGAGGAGGTTGGCATAGGTAGAAATCAGGAGGACGAGACTCAGTGTAATACCACTGAATGAGGAACAATGAATTTCCGACGAGCCCCGTTCCTACCCTCCGCCAGCCTCCTCCCTCCCTCCTCCCCATCCAGGGACACACTCAACCCTCCTCCCTCCCTCCCTCCCCATCCAGGGAGACACACTCAATCCCGCTTGTTGTGACTGGGGACGAGAAAACCCTGACCTTAAGCAGTGTGGAGCCGGCGCTCTCTGGGAGTATCGTGTTATCTTCCACACAAGAGGGGCTGATTCGAAAGATGTTTAACAAACCCCCCCCCTGACCCTCCCTCTCCCCTTTCTCCCCCCCCCCCCCCCCCTCGCTGTGGTACCTGTGCCAGGTGTGTTTGCGCTGCTCCAGGCCTACGCCTTCCTGCAGTACCTGAAGGACCGGCTCACCAAGCAGGAGTTCCAGACCCTCTTCTTCCTGGGCGTGTCCCTGGCGGCGGCGCCGTCTTCCTCACCGTCATCTACCTGACCTACACAGGTTAGTCTACAGACCCCAGACCTGTCCTTAGACCTCCATCTACATGACCTACACAGGTTTAGACCTGTCACTCTGCGTGTGTGTGAGTCTCCCAACCCATGGTATAACCTGACCTTTAACCTTTTGAACAACCTTTCGTTGACCCCAAAGCAGCTCATAACCCCTACTGTACTGTTGCCTACGGTAACCTTCATTAACATGGCGTGTAGCGCGGTGTTGCTTTTTGTTGTTGGTGCGCCCGTGTTCTCATTAATCATTCCTGGCCAGGCCTGTGTAGACAGAATAGCCTCCGAGAGCTCATTAAGACCATCCCCTGTCACCCCCCCCCCACACACACACACAGAGCAGATCAGATCAGCGTAATATAAATAAATTACATAAAATCGATGCATGAGGAAAAACACTCATTAGATTCGAATATTGTGTCTGTGTGTGTGTCTGCGTGTGCGTCTGTGTGTGTGTGTCTTGTGTGTGTCTGTGTGTGTCTGTGTGTGTCTGTGTGTGTCTTGTGTGTGCGTGTCTGTGTGTGGGCGTCTTGTGTGTGCGTGCGCGTACGTTCATTCATATGGATGCCGCAACTTCATGAAAGCTCCGTTCTTTCCTCTCTGATTTGGTGTGTGTGTGTGTGTGTGTGTGTGTGTGTGTGTGTGTGTGTGTGTGTGTTCCAGGGCACATCGCTCCGTGGAGCGGCCGCTTCTACTCGCTGTGGGACACGGGGTACGTACAGCTGCGCTCCGCGCTGCTTAACTCCGCCGCCTGTTTGTTTACCCTGCTAACCCCCTCCCAG
>NC_137680.1:16511888-16516888 GCF_963989245.1 Nansenia antarctica | reverse complement strand
TACAAATGAATTGGAGAATTGTATCTGTCTCTCTCTCCCTTTCTCTCTCTCTCTGTCTCTCCCTCTGTCTGTCTGTCTGTCTCTCCCTCCCTCTCTCTCTCGCTCTCTCTCCCTCTCTCTCATTCTCTCTCTCGCTCGCTCGCTCTCTCTCTCTCCCCCCCCCCTCTCTCTCTCTCTCCCCCTCTCTCCCTCTCTGTGACTAAAATCAGAATGTCCGTTTTCTACACATCAGGGTGTTTACAAATGTATGTGTGTGGTGTTCCCTCCCCAGGAGAGTGACTACTTCACGCCCCAGGGAGAGTTCAGGGTGGACAAGGCCGGGTCCCCCGTGCTGCTCAACTGTCTCATGTACAAGATGTCCTACTACCGCTTCGGAGAGATGCAGGTGAGCTTGGCCATGGACGTGATACATCAGCTTGTTCTCTTCTTCATGTGCAGACAGACCCTGGTTGTCCATCAGTCCCAGATCATGTGTGAATCTTTGTGTAGTTCTGATAATGTTAATCTTTGTAAAGGTGTAGTTTTGCTGCGGTATAATCATATGAATATTACGTTCATAATATATAATAATAATATTATATTATATATATATATTTAAAAAAAAATTATCTATTTTTTTTAAGTTTTTATTTTTCCCTTTCCTAACACCAGGGGAGCCACCCCTCCTAAATTTCGTTGTTTGGTACCTGTACTGTAGCAATGACAATAAAGTCCATTCATTCATTATAAAGGTTGTGTTTTGGTATGATTTGTTCATCTTTATAAAGGTTGTGTGGTAACTGTAGTTCTAATCACTGCATGTGTACCACATCTCCTCTGGTCTGCTGTCTAACCACGTCTCACCACCCTGTCCCTCCTCCTCCCCAGCTGGACTTCCGGACACCGCCAGGCTTCGACCGGACGCGCAACGCCGAGATCGGCAACAAGGACATCACGCTGAAGCACCTGGAGGAGGCGTTCACCTCAGAACACTGGCTGGTCAGGATCTACAAGGTGAAGAAGGAAGAAAACAGGGACCCTCTGGAACACAAGCCCCGGGTCACCAACACCACCAGGCAGAAGTACACGTCCAAAAAGGTGAGGGCACAGCCCCCATCACACAGCCCCCATCACACAGCCCCCTTCTCTCTGTCAGTCTCCCTCATTCCCTCTCCTACTGTCCCGGGGGGGAGATAGATCCTCCTGCCCTGAAAGCTTCGTAGCACTATGCTCCTTTTAAATTCATTTTCTGCCGTCATTTCTGTAGACATAAAAATGATCTTGGTACCGTGATCCTTTTGGGAATGTCACCCCTGTGTAGTGGGGAAGGCTCACGTCTACAGCATGATGCTGGTGCTGTTGATGTTTCACTATGCATCCCTCTGACAGACGGCATGTTCTGTTTCTGTTGTCTCTACACGCAGACTGCCAAGAGGAAGCGTGGACACGTGAAGAATAAACTCCTCCTCAAGAAAGGCAAGAAACTGAACAAGAAGTCGGTTTAATCCGAAAGAAACGAGGAGGAGCCGTGGGAGAGGGAGAGAGAGAGAGGAGGAGAAGAAACAACCATTCAAAACGCAACAAGCAAGTAATCCACCAATCAAGATGAGTAACGAACACCACCACCAGTGGTCTGGAGACCCCTGCCACCTGAACGTCTTTGCCTTGAGGTCCAGGTCTGCGATCACCGCGGTGACGGGAGGCTCCGTGACCCCACCCACCACCCCTCTGTCTGGGTGGGGGGGTGAGGGGATCGGCTAGTCCGAGATCTCCATCGGTTTTAACCTGAGGAACTTTGACCTTTGACTCGCATTTATTTTGTACTTGAATGTTCTGATGAGACGGGAGAGCTGACCTATAACCAGGGCATAGCAGGGCAGGGAAGAGGCAGTCAGGATGTTTTTGTGGTTCTCGGTGTCTAACACACACACACACACACGCACACACACACACACACACACACACACACACACACAATCGTTAACAAGACAAAACAACACAAAGAACAAATTAGTAAAGCTTAACGAACTTGGAAGCCGTCGTGCAAAGACATTCCATATCTCATGGCGCAAACTTGTTACCTTTAAAACAGATGAAGGAAAGACAGAGGAGTAGTGATGAGGCAGAGATGGTACATATTATTAATAAGAGGTGTGGATGGGTCTTGATGCATGTGTAGACTTCTAGCGTTAGATTTACAGGAGCTGGTACCTGTTTCAGCTGGTAGTGGCATTTAGTTCCTGTTAGCCTTGTGTCGCTGTAAAACAAATATGTACATATTTTGCGTACGTCACATATCTTCAAGGGGTTCAGGATTTCACATTGTGATTTGAAATAAAGTCGCTTTCGGACACAGCGGATTCCATGTCACCGTAAATGTAACAGCTTCCTGAAGAACAGAACACTCACTTCATGATGCAGTAAGCGACTGATCTTTTTTAAACCTGTTTCCTCATCTGCTGATGCACTTTAGCCACAGCCTCTCTCCTCTTAACTTCTGTTTAAAGGTAACAAGTAATAACACATCTTCTGGTACATAAGTAACCAATCCAGTGAACTGTCTTACAAGCTTTTACGCCTCCTGAATTGTCCACCAGAGAACACTGACACTCTGAGAGCAGGGATAGTGCTCGTTTTTTTTCCCAAGGGGTTCAACTTAAAACTACCCACCTTGTGTCTCGCGACACTACCCCTTAACCAGCCTGTCCCCTAAACATTTATGTATTCCCCCCCCCCTGTTCATTTTCTATTTGTCATATAGATCTTGACTCGTCTAATTTCACCTTACTCTGTGCGTGCACTGCTTTTATTTCTGTACGGGGGGAGGGTTTGAGAAGAGAACCCTCAACCAAGTCAATGCGGGTGGAGAGGAATTGTATTGGCCTTAACAGCTTAACAGAAAAACCATACCGAAGTATCCAAGCTCAGCTTAGGCAGAGAGCTGTCTGTCTGGAGGGTATTTATTACATGAACGATGGAGGCTAACAGAAAGTGCAGCATCCTATCATGAAATGCAAAAAAAAAAAAAATGTTTAGGTTGTTTTGTTTTTTTTGCGTTTTTTTTTTTTTTAAAGTCAAGGTTTATTCCATCAATTGTAATGAAATGGATGCTGGTGTGAGAATGAAAGATGCCTTTTTGAATAAAGAGGTTGAATTAAAGTGTTGTGTGTGTGTGGTACACTTTTAACATGTGTTAAATGTTTACATTTACATTTTTGCCATGTATTTATTTATGAATACATTTCACTAAGTAAATGAATCATTTATCCACTAGTCATAGCAGGGAAAAGTAATCTATGCTCAGGCCGGGGCCATTGGCAGTCATCGTGCTAGAAGAAGCAAGATATTTGTATTTATTTTTATGACTCAAGAAAAACAGTACAGGGGGGGTGTAGGTGTCTCAGGAGAAACAGTACAGGGGGGTAGATGTCTCAGGAGAAACAGTACAGGGGGGAAGTAGATGTCTCAGGAGAAACAGTACAGGGGGTAGTAGATGTCTCAGGAGAAACAGTACAGGGGGGTAGTAGATGTCTCAGGAGAAACAGTACAGGAGGTAATAGATGTCTCAGGAGAGACAGTACAGGGGGTAGTAGATGTTTCAGGAGAAACAGTACAGGGGGTAGTAGATGTCTCAGGAGAAACAGTACAGGGGGTAATAGATGTCTCAGGAGAAACAGTACAGGGGGTAGTAGATGTCTCAGGAGAAACGGTACAGGGGGTAATAGATGTCTCAGGAGAAATAGTAGAGGGGGTAGTAGATGTCTCAGGAGAAACAGTAGAGGGGTGTAGTAGATGTTTCAGGAGAAACAGTACAGGGGGTAGTAGATGTCTCAGGAGAAACAGTAGAGGGGTGTAGTAGATGTTTCAGGAGAAACAGTAGAGGGGGTAGTAGATGTCTCAGGAGAAACAGTCCAGGGGTGTAGTAGATGTTAGATCCACTAGGTGGCAGCACTCACCTTGTATGTTTGCTGCATATGGACTGTAGTATGTATTCCAGAGGACACATTCTTGAGACGGGTTAGTCATTTCTCCCTTCATCCAGAAGCAAAACCATCATCCCTTCACCCTAGATGTTGGAGTAGATCTTATAGGATTGGATAGGTTTTAGTTTTTTCCCCATTTTTTATACCTATCCAATCCTCTAGGCTCTACAGAGTAGGGGCTTGTAGTGGTTTCTAGAAAAGACCTACATCTCCCCACAACAGACAACAGATTTCATAGAACAGTCAAGAGTGTGTGATCATCATAATATCTTTATTTAAACAAATACAGATCTTAAAACCCCACCCTCCCCTCCCTAACCCAATTTCTTAAGACTACCTAAGTCAAGTGTTGCATAGGTTCTACACTGTGGACAAGACAAGTGTTTGGTCAAAGCTCTGTGATGGTGACGCGATGTTGCACTTAACACAAACATTCATACATCATTAAGGAAACTAAACAGATCCTATGTTAACGTCAGGACAAGAGGAGTTAGAACACTTACCGATCTATATACTACGACCTTCACACTTCACTATCCCCCTGTCTAGAAAGTGTATAATAGTGCTTCGCAGATTAAATAAGGCAAGAAACAAAAAATTATCCTCATTCATTCAGGTTCTTCCCATCACAGGATCACAACAACAGCGTGTCCAGATGACCACGAAATCAGAAAATCGTAAGCGAATGAACGTCGCCGTTCCTACTCTGAATTAGGAAACGTTGACCGACAGTGTGGGGCGTTATTGGAGCTACAGTGACACGGCAGGCAAGCCTCTCCTCCTCCCTCCGTCGCTACGGTAACACAGCTGCTATGGGCCTAAAAGCCAAAACTAGGAGTTTCAGGGCATTGAAACCAAGAGAATACGTCCAGTACATAATACACTAGACCTGGATCACAAAGGTCAACCAATCCACTCAGGACCCCCGACAACGTGATCACAACTCATCTCATACAGGAGACAGATCAGATCTGGTTCTCATGTGAGGAGGAACAGGGGTCTTCGAGGAAATAATGTAAGCTGTTTATTCAAAGTAGT
>NC_137680.1:16481888-16506888 GCF_963989245.1 Nansenia antarctica | reverse complement strand
CTCTCAGTCTGGCGCTCAGTCTAGCGTTGTTCCTGCCAATGTTCCATCACAACAGTGTGTCAAAGCGCTCCCCCCACAAAGCCGTTTGATTATGCAGTGTTGTTGGTGCGCCGGCTGCTGTTTACGTGGAACTTAATAGCATTTTCAGAGAGGAGGATACACACACACACAAACACAGATTCTTTTTGTATATACCCGGTAATATACCCAGAAGATAAATCTCTGATATGTACTGGAAAAGACAAGCTGCTATGGCAGGCATGTTAATCTTCTTTAAGAGGCTTGGTGGAGAATGGGATAAAGTTGCTGTAGAAACGTCTAGAATTCCACCTCTGGCTATGAGAATTAGGTCTGTGTTTCTGACCAAGCATCACTGCCAGTAAGAGTAGTAGTGTCATTTGAACAGCATTAGTGCCACTCGGCAACAATGATAATCTGTCCATCAACCAATCAAAAAGCTCCTGATCAAGTACCGACAGGCACCATGTCACCACTTACCGTGACTCTGTCTGTCCTTGCTTCTCTACGGGACGGAGCTTCTTCTTGATGACTGGCAGTTTGGAGGTGTCAATCACCTTGGTCTCCCCGCTGCTGTAGGTGAACTCCAGGGTTCCGTTCCACTCCCCCTGGGCTTTACACACGATGGTGCTGGTGGGGTTGTGTTTGACCTCCGCTGTCACTCTGCCAGGCATCATCAACACCAATTAAGTGAGGCAGTGTTATTATTAGTTCACACATGCACATGCACATGCACACGCACACACACACAATGACACACACACACACACACACACAAACAATCACACACACACACACACAATGACACACACACACACAATGACACACGCACACACACACACAATGACACACACACACACACACATGACACACACGACACACACACGACACACACACACACAATGACACACACACACACACACATGACACACACGACACACACACACACATGACACACACACACACACACACACGACACACACACACACAATGACACACACACACACAGTGCTTTGAGTTGCATTCATGTACGAAAGGCACTATATAAATAAAGTTTCACTTCACTTCACTTCACACACACACACACACACACACACACACACACACACACACACTCTAACCCACCTGTGTACTTTCCCTCCGTAGAAGGGTTTGGTGTGGAAGGTGACAGTGGCGGAGTAGCCACTCTTGGCACAGCTGATGGTGACCTTGCCCCCCAGCTCCACCCAGGGCACAGTCAGGATGGAGCGGGCGTACGCGCAGGGCAGGGTGAACACATACTCCTCATCATGTTCCAGGAGACGCAGGACACCTAGCAGAGAGAGAGAGACAGAGCGACAGAGCGACAGAGAGACAGAGACAGAGAGAGAAAGAGAGAGAGAGAGAGAGAGACAGAGGTCAATAAGAGCACAGACTGCGGTAGTGTAGCTGTGACATTTAGGTGACATTAACCAGCTCTAGGCAGCATTATGCTGCTTATGCTCCTTCATGTATAATCCCTTGGTTACTGCATCTGTACGTCGACTAATGCATAGAAGGTTTAATGCTTTGCACCGACAATCTGTCTATTTGTACTTGAGGCTTAAACCTGCCAGTGGATGTTGATTCACCTCCTACAGCCCACACTGCTCATCTCTACAGTACACACCACAGCACCACAGCCTCGTAGTAAAGGTGTTAGGGCATGTTGGGTTACTGTGGGCTTGTGGTGAGGTTATGTAAGTCTTGGGGCAGTGGCGGCATATAACCTTGATAGTCAGGAGGCGTTGGACTGTGCTGCTTTACATCTGCTGCCTCCTCCTCCTCACCCTCCTCCTCCCCCTCCTCCTCCTCACCCTCCTCCACCTCCTCATCCTCCTCCTCATTCTCCTCCTCCTCCCCCTCCTCCACCTCCTCCTCCTCCTCACCCTCCTCCTCCCCCTCCTCCTTATCCTCTTCCTCCCCCTCCTCCTCCTCCCCCTCCTCCTCCTCCTCCTCCTCCTCACCCTCCTCCTCCTCCTCACCTCCTCCTCCTCCTCACCCTCCTCTTCCCCTTCCTCCTCACCCTCCTCCACCCCCCCCCCCCCCCCCCTCCTCTACGGGCCTGGCCCTCTTTTCCTCCTGTTACATAAGAGAGACAGCTGTCCTGTGGAAAGTTTGCTGCGGGCTCACGCCCCGGTCTGGCAGATACACATCTGTTTCCCCAGACAGGAGGGGGGGGGGGGGGGGTGGAGGAGGGGCCCTGGCACACCTCCCTGCTCAGCGCCCCCACGGCTCTTCCTCCAGAAGGGTCCGACACAGAGGCACGTTGCAGGAAGCCCTCCCCTGGCCTGGCCGGGCCCGTGTGTGAGAGTGCAGGGTCAGCATGTTTGTCCCATAGATAGAGCCCAGCCTAGCCACATCGCCCTGGCAGCCTGGCAGGCTGGCACACAGGGCAACACACAGGACAACAGATGTCGCACAGAGCCTTCTACCATGCCTGCCACACAAGGACACCATGTTGGGGGGCGGGGGGGTTAAAGAGCGTCAGCTCGGTTCACTGTGTATGACTGGGCATCTCCCCAAGCATCTTGTTGGCTGTGGTGGTGCTGGGTAATAATACAGAGGTTTTTTCTGTGTGTTTAGAAGGTTGGGGGGAGACCACACAGAGCCCCGTGACTCTGCTTGGATAATGGTCTCTATACAAGACGCGCTGTCGAATTCTCCACTCGACCCGGTTCGTTTTCCTCCTGGGAAGTGTGGCGCGTCTGTGTGCGTGTGTGTGTGTGTGTGTGTGTGTGTGTGTGTGTGTGTGTCTCGAGTTGGGTTCTGTGACTGGGAGAAATAATCATCCGTATCCGTTGAAAAATACCACCAATAAAGATGCATTGTTCTGGATTCATAAGTGCACCCAGTATGTGGTGAGCTGCACCAGAGAGGAGCACATGATGGGAGTGCTGGAGGGCGCTGGAGGGATTCATACTGAAGTTGAATGTACAAGTGGACGGTTGTGGTCATGTTGACTGCTGGTGAGGGAGCTCACAGGGCCTGCCTAACTGACCGCCTTGTGTTACTCAGGCCCAGCCTCCTGCTTCCCTCTGGTCAAAACGCTGAGGTACCCACCTGGTGTAGGTCCTCATGGAAGCATTCAGAGAATAAAACATGTTCTTATGGACAAGGAAGAGCCACCATGATCCTACCACTGACATACTACCTACCTCCCGCCATAGACTGAAGACCCATCTCTTCAGGCTACACCTTAACTGTCCCTTCTTAAGACCCCTCTACTCCCCCTCTACAGTTGTTTCTCTACTGTAAATTAAATGTCAAAATCTTAATTCCTTCCTTCTTCTAACATTATGGGCCCTATTATGCACTTCTTAACTTGCCGTCTTAAGTCTTAATTAAGACGCACCGCCAGGTTAAGACCTACCGCCACCCTTATTATGCGCTTCATACGCGCTACTGCTATTATGCAGGTGTCGATAGGCGCCCACACATAAGACGTAAGACTCCTGTGCATATATTACTCATTGTGGGAGTGTTCATATGTTAATGAAGTGCGTTAGGCGCCCCTGCTATTATGCGATCTGACTTTGCGCCTAGCGCTAAGAAGTGGTTTGAAAAGTTCTTAGGCGCTAGACTTCATGCACGTTTTCAAACACGGCTGCTGCTACTTCTTCCCACGCCTGTTTCACCACCTCGGCTCGGGGAGGATTTCGCGCCGTTCCAAAGATTGCGAACTGACGAGCCTTGACCTCATGCACGAGCTTGTTACTTTCTTCTGCAGAGAAGCGTGCTGACCTCCTTCTTAGGACTTCCATAATAGCATAGCGCTAAACACTTAACGCAGCCGGTTCTTAAAGGGAATGGCACCTGGCACGCTGATTGGGTTGATTGAGAAGACGCCCAAAACACACCCATGACTAATTTCTGGGCTTAGCGCCGGGTTTTAGGCGCCCACTACCGCACGCATAATAGCAAAGTGGCCTTGACCACGCCTCCACGTCTTAAGTTTAGATCTACCGCCTCGTCTTATTGCTTAAGACTTATGAAGTGCATAATAGGGCCCTATGACTGCCAATGGCCCCAGGCCCTAGCGTAGATTACTTTTTCTTGCGATGACTGATGGATAGATGATTCACTTACTTAGACGGTTGCGTTTGTTGGAAGTCGCTTTGGATAAAGGCGTCTGCTAAAATGTCAAAAGGGTCAATGGAAATGAATAAAATACTATACTGTCGTTCTACTGGGTTGTACATGTTGTATGTATCTGAATAACACAAGTAGTCCTCTCTGTGTCTAATTGTCATTGGTTTTGTCAGCGGGAGATGAATGAAGGCGCTCACCACCACCCTGAAGTGTTTGTGGAGACGTGGAACAACTCACCTCACCATATGACTGTGTTCTCTCCTGGACTCATTAGCATAGCACGCATCACTCAGGGGGCGAGAGAACGTGATCAGCCTCGTTAGTAATTAATGCTGTCCTAATTACAGCTCGTCCTAATTGGCCATGGGCGGAGGCTAGCATGCTAGCGCTGCTCTCTTCTCTCTCTCTCACTCACACGCTCACTCACACCCTCACCACTCACATGCTCACTCACTACTTTGGTTGACCCTACACCTGAGCTCCCTCTCTCTAATAAGGATGATGTGCTACCATCCCTACTGTCACGAACACAGAGAGAGCCTCACAGATGCAGGAGGCCAGTGGAGGCCAGTGGAGGCTGGTAGAGGTGGAAATCGGAGGGCAGGCTCATTGTAATGCATGGAAAGGAATGAGGAATGTCAACATATCAAACGTGTGTGGAGTAGCAGGCATTCTGAAAGCGAGAGCAGACTTTTCAGAGGTAGAGGTTGGGAGTCATGTTGTATGTCAAGAGCTCTGTGCTCCTGGAAAAGCACTAAATGTGTCTGTGATCTATGGTCATTATTACTCCACTGTAGGCTGCAGCAGAATTTCAGAATTTATAGTCCAGCCTAATAATAATACAGGCAATTGAACAGGCTTTCTGACGCAACATCTTATTACATAATATTTGAGCAATAGGGAGAAGATGTACTGTTGCTGAACATATTCTGTAACAGCACAGACATAAAGAAATGATTGAATTGCATTATTCATTATGATGAAATTAAATGATACAATTATGATATTTGTGTCGTAATAGTATTTTCATTGTGTTTTGAGTGCATCGCTACACCCAGAACGTGACTCGGTTCAGCACACACGCAGTATTTAGTAATGAAGCGTCATTATACTCACGATAAAACATAAGCCTATTCCATGGCCGTCTGCCAAGCAATTAAATGCTACTTTCAATCTTGATGCGATTACTCTGGATTAGAACATTATAATAAAGCTTTCAGCACAATTAAACCCTCTAATTAAACCTTGGGATGTGATTAAGAAACGTAATCAGCAAGTTGACAGGCTTTTCAGTGATCTACCCATTATCACCAAGCACATAGTCTGAACTGCTGTCAAGTAACTGGACATGACGGCCGCCAGAGACCAAACAACAGCAAAAAGAACAATAAACTACAAACTGTCTTAATACAACACGATACGCCTACTATACTACTATACTACTATAATACTATACCTTCCCCGATCATGGTCACTCCGATGGACATGCCCATGAACTTGCTCTTGGTCCAGACGTGAGTGTTAACACACATCTTCCTCTCCTTGCATTCGCAGTAGAACCCGGACACAGGTGGGTGATGGGACACCTGCTCCGCCACGAAGCGTACGCGGTAGCAGTCCGGGTGGTCCTCCGTGGTCCTCTGGGCGGGGTCTCTGGGCGAGGGCGCGGGGGCGGGCGTGGGTGCTGCCGGGGGGGCCGTAGGGGCCGAGCTGTTAGTCCTGAGGGGGCGGACCCGTTCTCGGGGGACGTCCCAGGAGCAGCGGAAGCTCTCTCCAATGATGGGGTTGTAGGGCTTCTTGGCCACCGCGCCCTTGCGCCCCTCGTGGAAGGCAGTCAGGTAGTACTCCACGAAGCGGATGATGCGTTCCTCCGGCGTGGCGCCTGCCGTGATGGCCAGGAACATGTCTGGGTGGGCCATGAAGTTGGCGTACATCTCCAACAGGGAGCGCTTCTCCAGGATAAACGTGGGGAGCACCACCTGAGACAGAGAGAGAGAGAGAGAGAGAGAGAGATGAAAAACTGATAGCGTTTATTCCTTTACATACAGTCCTCCTGAGATAGATAAATTCTTTATCGCATAAAACTAAGAAAGGTACGACACACACACACACACACACACACACACACACACACACACACACGTTGTTGCCTCCTGCCAGTGCTGGATCGATAGAGTCCTATCCTGCTAATGTTGAGAGAAGGCTCTCTGATATTTATAAATAACAGCGTGCGGCACAATCCCTCTGTGACGTGTATTCTCGCCTCCAGTCGATCAATGCCCAGCCCTCTCCCCACCGGCACATCACTCTCTGACAAACATCATTATCTCACACACACACACACACACACACACACACACACACACGAGAGCAGTACACACACACACACACAGACACACAGACACACTCACACACACACACACACACACACCACATACACACAGACACACACAGACACACACACATCCATAGCTAAGCCTGGTCTGGTCTATTACAACCAGCCCTGGAGAGAGAAAACACCTTGCATTGATTTCTACTGAGTGCTGCTAACACACTGAGCCAGAGGGGGAAATAAGATGGTCAGAAACATCTTGTCTCTCTAATAGTGTTTGGTAAAAGAGAGTGAGTGATCTACTGTAGTCATGAACTAACCAGAAGGGAACTCTACTGTGAAGCAGTAGAAAAATTAGATGGCTTTTACCCTACTACTACCCTACAGTACATCAGAGACGAGTCGTGGTTATGAAATATCATCAAATTGCTAATCAAATAGCAATGATTCTATTGTATAAACAACATATGACAGAATATTTTTTTTAAACTTACACATCATCATCAAGGATGTAAACATCAGACAGAGAGGCATGAATTAAGTGCATTAAAAAACATTCAAATAAATAAACCAGATTCATATCAGATTACATAAAGCACAATAGAACAGTCAATCAACAGAGTGCTAGTTCTCTCATATTCAAACAAGCCTTTTCGTGGAATCCTACCAGAATTAGAATGAAAAAATCAATCTCTCGCCTGAAGCCATAAAGTAGATCAATTTGAGGAGAGAGAGAAAGAGAGAGGAGGGAGAGAAGGGAGAGAGAGAGGAGAGAGAGAGAGAGAGAGAGAGAGAGAGAGAGAGAGAGAGAGAGAGAGAGAGAGAGAGACAGTCAGAGCATCGCTGTTATGCATGAGTGAATGTGCTGTCTGTAATGAATGGATAGATGGATGGATGGATGGATGGACAGATAGATTGAGGGATGGATGGATGGATGGATGGATGGATGAAAACCAGTGTGTGACTGAGTGTTGGCCTAGTGTGATACATAGGGTACGTTCGTAAATACGCTCTGAGAGCACTGGAGCGCACCCGGGGTGCTCTCTGGTCGTTCGGAAATTAAGAGCGCTCAGAGCGTCCCCGTTCAAAAATTCTGAGCACTGTGCTCTGGGAGCACTCAGAGTGCACACTGGGCGCTCTGACTGGAAAGATGGATTGTCAGAGCGCCTGAGCATTCCAATCTAAAAATGTCTGAGCAAGTCGTTGCTAAATGTTATGGTTGCGGCTTGATTGGTACTCTAGAGTATTATTCAACACTCATCTACGTGTAACAAAACAGGTAATAATCATGTTTATACATGTGATGAATTAATATTCATTTAAATTCATTTTAAAAGATGAAAATTGCACGTTAGTTACGTTAGTTAAATGTCAACATCACAAACGTTAGCGACAGATAGATACCTAACGTTAATGTTAACACGATAACGTAAAATTGTTGGCCGCCAGCAAAATGATGGTAATGTTATCGTTGGTGTCCGCCATGTTTACAGTTAGTTTGTAAAGACTATTAAGTGACCGTTCGTAAATCCGTTGATTTCAGAGCGCTCTATGACGTTGAAACCTCAGAGCACATTTCCAGAGCGTATTTACAAACACACCCATAGACTACGGGGATCAGGTGTCAGAGTCAAAGGTAGTTGTAATTACCAAGTGGTCCACGCATCATTCTTCAGAATCAGTTCACTGGTCCATTTCAAATCACACAGTGTTCATTGATCCACAAGCTGTCTCACAGTGACACGCATACCGTATGTGAGTAGTCATACCGTATGTGAGTAGTCACTGCACTCACCTGAGCACTCTGACTGACAATCCTATGCATTTAACAGGGTGACAATAATGGAACTCGTGGAATTAGTGGAACAATGAAACTAGGCTGAAGTGTATGCTGTATTCATATACAGTAGTATCCCCAGTCTGCAGATCATTGTGGGACAGATCTGGTGTCGTGCTGACACATTTGCCAGAAACGGCAAGTATGCTATGGACCAGACCTGTAGATACTGGGCTTATATATATGGACCAGACCTGTAGATACTGGGTAATCTTTGGTCTGACTGTGGTTGCGACCTGGGCCACATCCACAAGCTGGCCAAGTTCTGGCCATTTGGTGCCAAAGATACCTGGCCACATCCAGACACATCCAGACACATCTAGACACATCCAGACACATCTAGACACCTCTAGACACATCCAGACACATCTAGACACATCCAGACACATCTAGACACACCTGACTTCTCTGAGTTCCTATCCATTATCCATCCCAACTATGATAGGATTATTATCACTGGTGATTTTAACTTTCATGTTGATAATGAGGCTGACTTGAGGGCTAGGGAATTTATTGACCTCTTGGAATCTATGGATTTTGTCCAACATGTCAATGAACCCACCCACAATCATGGCCATACCCTTGATCTTGTGATTACAAAGGGTCTTGAGGTCTCAATATCAGGTATCAGCGACCTGGCCCTCTCTGACCATTTCTGTATTTTCTTTACCATTGTAACACGTAAAGCTGAAAGCAATGCTGAACGTGTTGTTAAAAAACGTTATCTTACCCCTGCAGTGGCTGAACATTTCAAAGCTTTAATGAACAGTAATCACACAACTCCCACGTTATGTGAAAACGACTTAGTAATTACCTTTAACAATAAAGTAAAAATGGCCCTAGACTCCCTGGCACCTACCAAACTAAAAAAGGTTGGAGCCAAGAGGAGAGCACCATGGCGAAACAGTGAAATAAATCTCTTAAAGAGAACATGTAGAAAAGCTGAGCGCAGATGGAGAAAGAGCAAACTACAGATTGATCAGAATATTTTTAAAGAACATCTATCTGCCTTTAACTTGGCAATGCGAAATGCTAGGAAAAATCACTTCTCAAAGATAATATCTACAAACAAGAATAACCCCAGGGTCTTGTTCTCGACAATTGATTGCCTTGTAAACCCTGCTCCTAGGACTCTAGACGGCGCAGCCTCTGTCACCAAATGCGAGGAATTTGCAGCCCACTTCAGGGATAAGATAACAAATATTAGAATGTGTATTACTCAGGAAAGACTAGGTTTGTGTAGCACCACAGATCCGCCACCACAGAACATGACTATGAGCATGTTCACCATGATTAGTACGGAAACACTAGGTAAAATTGTGTCACAGCTTAAACCGTCTACGTGTCCTCTTGACCCTATTCCTACCACCTTTTTTAAGGACATTTTTGAATCTGTGTCTGATGACATACTAGGCATTGTAAATCACTCCCTACTTAAAGGGATATTTCCAGCGGCGCTAAAAACTGCCCTGGTTAGACCCACCCTGAAGAAAAGTAACCTAGATCCTTCTGATCCAAAAAACTGTAGACCAATATCCAATCTCACTTTTCTAAGCAAAATTTTAGAAAAGGCAGCGTATAGACAGCTTCATGAATTCTTAGTCCTAAATAATAGGTATGACCCACTTCAGTCAGGTTTCCGATCATACCACAGCACAGAAACCGCTTTGCTTAAGGTAACTAATGACCTTAGGATAAATGCAGACTCGAAAAAACTCTCGATTCTTGTACTCTTAGACTTAAGTGCAGCCTTTGATACGGTAGACCACTGTATATACTTCTTCTTATTGAGAGACTTGAAAACTGGGTTGGCCTCTCAGGTCCGGTCTTAAACTGGTTCAGGACTTACCTGGCTGACCGTGATTACTTTGTAGCCCTTGGTGACCATAAGTCAAAAAATTATAGCACAACCTGTGGAGTTCCCCAGGGGTCCATTTTAGGACCGTTGCTTTTTAGCCTATACATGCTACCCCTCAGTTCTGTTATCAAGAAGCATAGGCTTAACTACCACAGCTATGCTGACGACACTCAGCTTTATATCTCAGTAACTCCCAACGACTACAAGATGATCGACCACCTGATAGACTGTATTGCCGATATTAATATTTGGATGACACAAAACTTTCTCCAACTCAATCAAGAAAAAACAGAGGTATTGATCATTGGCGAGAAAACTGGGAGAGAGAAATTATCTGCACACTTGAAAACACTAGCTCTTAACACTAAGTGTCAGGCCAGGAATCTTGGTGTCATAATTGACCCAGATCTAAATTTTGAAACTCATATTAATAACACTATTAAAACATCCTTCTACCATCTAAGAAACATCACTAAGGTACAATCATTTCTCTCCCAGGCAGACACTGAAAAATTAATGCATGCGTTTGTTACTAGTAGGCTAGATTACTGTAATGCTCTCCTGACAGGTCTCCCCCAAAAAATGATAAATAGACTACAAATGGTTCAAAATGCTGCTGCTCGTGTCCTTACTAGGACCAAACGGAGAGCGCACATCACACCTGTCTTGAGATCAATACACTGGCTCCCTGTCAGTCATAGAATAGACTTTAAGATCCTTTTACTAGTTTATAAATCACTTCACTGTGATGCACCCAATTACATGGTGAACATGCTCATAAGATACACACCAGCTAGACCCCTACGGTCTAGTGGCACGGAACTTTTAATAGTGCCAGAGGCTAGGACAAAGAGATTTGGAGGATCAGCTTTTAGCATATATGCTCCTAGATTGTGGAACACCCTACCTGAGGGCCTGAGGTTGTCTAAAACTCAGGACATTTTTAAGCGTGACCTCAAAACCTACCTATTCAATGTCGCCTTTTGATACTAAGGGAGACATTGGACATTATAGAACTAGGATCACTAGGCCATTACACCATACTCGTGTTTTTGAGATTTGTATTGACAGGAAAATGGACCCGGGTGCTGATGAGGCACTGTCAGCTCCAAATAGCACCTAGAGCAGTACTGGAACCGGTACAAGGGTGTACCAGGACCACCATCAGGTTGTATTGCTGTCATCTTTACTGTCTCTATTGTGTTGTTGCATCATAACTGTGCTTAAGTTTCTCTTTTGGCAGGACCTGTGACCATACTGGATGCAGAACGATGCAAATACAACAAAAAATTTATGGACAGTGTGTACGCCGATAATATGCAAGGAATTTTTCCTGGATACATGGTGTACAGGTTTTTGCCCTTGCTTGCTTGCTTTGTGCCGGTGGTCCTGGCCTCCCCTGGGGGACCGCTGGGTACTGGTAAGCAAACTGGCTAGTAGTCGCTCTATTGGTAGAGGGCTGCAAGGGAATTTTTCCTGGCTACATAGTATACAGGTTTTTTTACTTTTGCCTGCTCGCGGCTCTGTCAGTATTGATTGATTGATTGACTGATTGACTGAACATTTTCATTGTGTGAAGCGCATTGAGTTGCATCTTGTAAGAAATGCGCTATACAAATAAAATTTGATTTGATTTGATTTAGACACATCCAGACACATCCAGACACATCTAGACCCCTCTAGACACCTTCAGACACATCTAGACACATCCAGACACATCTAGACACCTCTAGACACATCCAGACACATCTAGACACATCTAGACACATCCAGGCACATCCAGACACATCTAGACACATCCAGGCACATCCAGACACATCTAGACACATCTAGACACATCCAGACACATCCAGACACATCCAGACACATCCGGATGCCGGTAGGAAATAGGTAGGAGCCAGATCTGGACTGTCATTTCTCTGCTGGCAGGGTCTACAGCATTTCTGTGTATATAGACAGGGGTGGGGAGACAGGGGTGGGGAGACAGGGGTGGTAGACAGCTCTTGCTAGTGTGGAGGAGGAACATTCCCAAAGAGGAGACAAATAGATCCTAAAAATAAAAAATCCCCCCAAATATTCACATTAGTTCACTATTGACATAGAAATGTTGGATTTCTCTGCCGTTTCAAATTCTGTTCTATTTCTGCTGTATGAGCTCTATGAGCTCCAGGTGCGATGGGGAGCATGTAGAGGACAGGGGCTGGGCAGATGGGGGCTAGGGAATGAACCAACTAAATAAATAATCAGTCCTTTTTTTGTTGCTGTTGCAAAGGTATTTTATGCGTGTCAGCACCTGGCCCTCTCCGCCATCTGTGGAGGGAGGGAGATTTGTAGGTACTGAGACCTGGGCTTCTCTTTCATTACTGCTTATTTCACGTGTGGGAGGTTTATGGCCAGTTGGACTACAGCTCTCTTTTGCCCACAGCTGTTTTTGCACACTGTACATATACTGTACATATTGTATATCTGTACATATCATATTGCATATACCTTACTGTACATATCTCACCTGTCTGTACATATCTCACTGTACATATATCTGCTCATGGCTTTTGCACTAGGCACTATTGCGGCTGTGGCGCATTAGGTAGTCTAATGGGCAAGACACTGAACCCCAAATTGCTCCCAACGAGCGGGCCGGCGCCTCGCATGGTAGCTTGCCGCCATCGGTGTGTGAATGTGTGTGTGAATGGGTGAATGAGAGGCCATTGTAAAGCGCTTTGGAATAAGGCGCTATATAAGTCAGTCCATTTACCATTTCCCATTCTGGCTAGATGCCGATTGCGTTTCGTTGTCTCTGTACTTGGACTCTGCCAATGACAATTTAATTGAATCTGAATCTGAATCTGAATCTGAGCTCTAGCCTGTGAGGTATATGCCCAGCTGAACAATTGCCCAGTTCAACGATTAGCTATTAACTACATAATGTGACGTCCACGCCCAAGTAGACTCTCTCACACCCATACCCAGTACACCTACAACCGTGTGAGGTCCATGCCCAGCTACACCTACAACCATGTGAGGTCCATGCCCAGCTACAGTCCCTACCCGTGTGAGGTCCATGCCCAGCTACAGTCCCTACCCGTGTGAGGTCCATGCCCAGCTTGAGTTGGGACAGCAGGTGGAGGATGATGCTCCTCTGGTCGTCCATGACACCCAGGTCCTCTTCCTCATTGTCCTCCGTGTCCGTGGTCTCCTCCCGGGGGTCCACCGCCTCCGGGGTGGGGTGGTTCTGGAACAACACAGGTGACCCATTAGAACACAGGGCTTCTAATAATAAAACAGAGAGACATTGCAGCGCATAGACAACCTGTCAAACGACACACTGTCTGTTACCTTTGAAAATTAGACTCTACGTGGAATAGGGTGTCATTTGAGACACAGGGGTAGTGCACTGGGGGACAGGGTGTCATTGGAGACATAGTGAGACATCATCAGTCAGCGCCAACAACACTAGTACGATCTCTAGAAGGTTTGATGAAAACCCAGTGTCTTGTCATGAAGACGGATGGTCATCTCAGGGACATGAGAATGTGGATAGAGTCTAATGGTCACCTATGGCAACCCTTCCAAGGAAAAGATAAATCTCTCTCTTTCCTGCTATCCTTCCCATTGACTGTACTGTACAAACTCAACTCAAGCATGAAATGAACCTGAGACTAAGACAAATGAACCTGAGACAAAGACTAAGATAATATCCTAGTAGCATCTGATATTAAACCAACTTTTATTGATACATTTATTGATCTACGTATTTCTGCTACAGCCGACTGACGACCTGTAATCAAAAGCTCGGCAGGAGATTCCTGAAAGCTGGAATGTGCTCCTGACATCCTGCGCTCTGTCATCTCCCCCACCAGCCTCGGAGCACTTTACGTCCGCTAATGCGTTTGGTTGCTCCAGCGGTAGCTCAGGCGAAAGCGCTATATTGTTCCTAATGCATAATGTAAGGAAGCTCGGTTGTGCGGGCCCCTAAGCATTGTGGGACGTGAGTAAAAAGCCTTCCTCCCTCTTTCTCTCATTCCCTCTTCCACTCTCCCCTCTCTCTCTCTCTCTGAGCTGTGTTTCTGTCTCCACAGAATGTACAGCGTCAACAGACCAATGAAGAAGGAACTAAGGGAATCACATGACATTGTTGTTTTTTTGGAGGGTTTAGTTTGTAAATCAGCCTCCACGGCTTACTGCCTCACAAACCTACTGTCCTGTATCCTGCCGTCATGCTGGAAAGGTTATTTATTTAGGAGGGCAGAGAGGTAATTGTGTGTTTCCAGGGAGCAGGTTGGTAGCTCTAAAAGCTATTTTCCTGACACATTTTTCGTACCCATTATCCCTTTCCCACCGCGGTTTCCTTTCTCCTCTCCACCTTTGTCTCCCTCTCTCTGTGGGAAGGCAGAGAGGTAATTGCGTGTTTCCAGGGAGTAGGTGGGAGCTCCTGCGGGGAGGTATGGAGACTAGAGAGGGAGGTGTGTGTTCCAGAGAAGGAGCAGGTTGGAGCTCTTGCCAACTCAGTTGCCCAGTGAGGCGGATGGGACAGCAAGGCACTCAGCTGCCAGCTCCCAGTCTGCACTCAGCTCCCAGTCTCACCACACGGCTGCAGCTACCAACAGCACACCTGAATATTTCATACTGCGAGAGCCAACGGCCAAGGGCTGATTTTACTCTCTCTTTGAGTCTCTCTCGTCTCTCTTTCTCTCTCGCTCTCTCTGTCTCCTCTTCTGCGGTGTGAAGGGGTGCGTCTCCGCGTTCTCTCTCACTAAAGATACTACTTATCTACGCAATAAACATATAGGTTACAAAACATACAAAAACAAACACACTCATAGGGCTGTTCAAATCTGGCCATGGTCAAAGGACGGGTTTGCTGCACACGTGTAAACACAGAGCTCTGTTTGACACAATCGATACATGGATCTACAACGGAAAGATGGCGGATGAACAGACTAGAGAGGCGCGATACAGAACTGTATGAACTAGCCCTGAGGCTCTCTCCCACTGGGCTGGTGGCTCCTCTCTCTCACTCATTCACTACAGCTTGGGTCCCTGTTTCACACACGGAGCACAACAAATACTTTTGGGAACAACTGACCACAACCCAAACATTTAGCAAGCAGTCATTATGAATAAGATATATGAGATATAACAAACTCGGCTGGAATTTCCATTCTGCAGAGCTTATAGTAGGCTTCTTCTGCTGCGTGAACAACAGATTTCCTTGTGTGGTCTATTAACACGAAACAAATAGCTATTTGATAGCCATCGCAGAGCAGCTCCTACACCTAATCATGAGTCCCATGTGATCTCGTTAGTGAAATAATTCCTGGAAATGCACATCGGATAACATTTCCACAAATACCAAAGAAAACACAGGCGCGTCTTTCATTGAAACAACCGTACTGCCTCTCATGCTCCTCTTAAAAACAGAAAACTTTTCCTCTCCACAGCCCAGCCTCAAGAGACACAGAGAGGAGGGGGGGGGGGCTCCTTCAGAACAGAACACGGCTCCTCATATTCTCTACAAACCACAGAAACAACCCAACACCAACACCAACACAAGCTCTTACACTCATTTCCAAAGCAGACGTCCAGAGGATAAGTCCACAACCTTCATTACTCAAGTCAGCAAAGTTTCCAAAGACGATGAAACTCTCCCTCTTTCTCTCTCTCTCTCTCTCTCTCTCTCTCTCTCTCTCTCTCTCTCTCTCTCTCTCTCTCTCTCTCTCTCTCTTTCATCTGTTTATCACAAACAAACAGACTCCCTCCCTCCTTTCCTCCCCTCCCCTCCCCTCTCTCTCTATCTCTCTGTCCCCCCTCTCTCTCTCTCTCTCTCTCTCTCCTCTTATCTTTGTACCCAGTTCCCCTCTGTGTCCGGGGTCAGGAAGTTCCAGATAAGCAGTGTTTTTGCTCTGCTCTGCCCTCCCACCCTGAGTAGCACAGAGTACCCTCTCTACCCCACACACACACTCACGCTGCCGCTGGGCTGACACGCTACCACCGCCGCCGGCTTGGCCTGAGTCCTGCTGGATTTCATATCCACCATCCAGAGAGAGAGAGAGAGAGAGGGGGGGATAGAGAGAGAGAGAGAGAGAGAGAGAGAGAGAGAGAGAGAGAGAGAGAGGGGGGGGATAGAGAGAGAAAGAGAGAGAGAGAGAGAGAGAGAGAAGGATGCACAGAGGAGACTGCCTGACCCGTCACAGCAGTATGTTACTATAGAACACAGGGAGAGGGAGGGAGGGAGGTAAGGGGGAAGAAGGAGGAGAGGAGGGTGACAGACATTGATCACCAGGGGTGGGGAGGGGGGAGAAAGAGAGAGAGGAAGAGTGACAGGGAGAGAGAGAGAACGAGAAAGCAAAAGAGAGAGAGAGAGAGAGAGAGAGAGAAAGAGCAGAAGTAGCCGGGATGACTGCTGCCTGCTACACGTCCAATGGGAAGATTACCAGTGATGCTGACAATCCCTTCTATCCCTCCCTCCCTCAGCCACTCCCACCGTCCACACACACTCTCCATCATATCCCCGCCTCCTCCCAGGGCCCCACCTCCTCTCATCCCCCCCCCCCCCGCCCCCCCGGCCTAGATGATACTATGGAACAGTCTGCTTCATTACCAGTGTGCATGCAGGCCACTCTGGCAACTGCAGCTGAGATCTCTACTTCTCTATGCTTTCTACACCCCCGTCTTCCCCCTCTCTCTCATTCAACAGCTCACTCTTGTTTTTACAAAATGTGACAGCAGCTGGTGAAACCGGGAAACAAGTCGCCAACCAATCAAACTTCAAATGTTCAGACTTTTTGACAAAATTCGGACAAAATGAAAATAAATGTCACCGTTGTTGAAAATCAACGACACACTCGCTAGTCAAGCCGAAACATTGCAATGCAATGGAGACGGTAAGTCATTTCCACTACTCTACACTAACTAGGTCCGTCGGTTGGCGACTTGTTCTCGGGTTTCACCAGCTTCTGTCACAAATAAACTTCTAGAACTTTTGTTCACCTTGGTGTTATTCGTTTCTCTCTCCTAAACAACAAACTTTAACTTCATCTGTGTTATTCGTTTCTCTCTCCTAAACAACAAACTTTAACTTCATCTGTGTTGTTGCCAGGGGGGTGATGTATTGTACCGTACAGGAGAGGGGCTGATGGGGGGAAGATGTACTGTACGGTAGAGGAGAGGAGCTTAGCCAGGTTACAGGGTTTATTCAGCTTTATACTTCAAAGACTCTCTGAGACAAAGTCTTCACACTTCACTGGACGCCCCTTGACCCTGTGTGCCTGTCCAATCTCGTCCTCGTCAAAAGGCCGCCACCCCTCATCCTCACAAATGCACCTGCTCTTCAGCCCATACACCCCTTTCCTCCTCCTCCTCCTCCTCCTCCTCCTCCTCCTCCTCATAGATATGGTACCACCCTCCTCCCGGACCTTATATCCCAACCTTAGATCCACCCATTTTCCAATTGTCACCATTGGTGACCATCATCACTGTGTGTGTGTGTGTGTGTGTGTTCCTGCATGCAAGCGTGTGCACGTGTAAGTGTGTGTGTGTGTGTGTGTGTGTTTGTGCGCGTATGTGTTACTCTTACTGGGTGATGGCTAGCACAGCGAGGAGAGAGAGATGGAGAGGGTGGAGGAGGGGAAGACAGTGACATCAGTCCCGTAATCTAATCCCCTAACATCAAATGGATTAAAAAATACATGGCAAATTCCATATTCATTAACATGTCCACTGGTTATTTATAACGCTTACTAAAACATCTAGCCTGGTTTATCCTGATAATCCTAATACCATACTGTGTACTGTAGCGTTGGGAGACTCAGCTCCTGTGGGTGTGTGTGCACGTGTGTGTGTGTGTGTGTGTGTCTGCATGCATGTGTGTCTGCATGCATGTGTGTGTCTGCATACGTGTGTGTCTGCATGCATGCATGCGTGTGTGTGTGTGTGTGTGTGTGTGTGTGTGTGCATGTGTTTGTACTGTATGTGCATGCATGTGTGTGTGTGTGTGTGTGCACTTGTGTATGTGCATGTGTGTGTGCATGTGCATGTGCATGTGTATGGCCATTTGCATGTGCATGTGTATGTGCATGTCCATGTGCATGCCAAGCGAGACACTCTCGGCACGCTGTACACTCTATCAGGTTAACATAGTGCAGAGTAATGCAGCTCCCCTCTGTCACACGCTCACTCCTGGTCACTCCCGGCGCTCATTCAGGCTAAATGGATTTGCAGGGAACATGATAAAGGGAAGCACAGATGACTCCAGGCAGCCTTCCAGAAATAACATCAGAAATTCCCAGTAGAGTAAAAGGCCGGTCATATCCACAGGCCCACAGATGAGGGGAGGGCGGAAACACACCATGTCAAGGGAGGATGAGACACCAAGGATGGGAAGGAGAGAGAGAGAGAGAGAGAGAGAATAAAGCCTGTGAGATGTTCTGTGTCACATGAGGTAAAAAAAAAAAAATATGAATAGCTTTTGTGTGTGTAGGTAAGTGTGTGTGTGTGTGTGGTGTGCATCCATGCATGCATGTGTGTCTGTGTGTGTGTGTGTGTGTAGTGTACGTGTGCATTCGTGCGTATGTATGTGTATGTGTGTTTGTGTGAGTGAGTGTGTGTGTGTGTGTGTGTGTGTGTGTGTGTGTGTGTGTGTGTGTGTGTGGGTCAGTGGAGGTGGTTGGATGTTGAAATCAACCGTCCTCCGATTTCAGCTTCCACCAGCCTCCCCTAGTGTGTGAGTGTGTGTGTGTGTGTGTGTGTGTGTGTGTGTGTGTGAGTGTGTGTGTGTGTGTGTGTGTGTGTGTGTGCATGCGTGTGCGTGCACGCTCCTGGCTTTCTTGGGGTCGAGTGTGTGATGGATGTTTCCCACGTTTGCGCCCTCACACAGACACCACGCAGCGTACGGTTCTCCTCAGCCCAGTTCACATGGCGTGTGTGTCCCCTGGCGAGGCGGCCATGTGCAGAGCAGCTACGGCGGCGCGGAGCAGAGAGCAGAGCGTGAGCACTGGGTCTGTTTTTAAAAAAAGCACCACCGCCATGAATAAATAATCAAGGGGCCGTCTTCTGGGAAGCGTTTAATGAGAACGCTTACGCAGATAGGGGACGGAAACATCCGACGCTCTTCATCACAGAGGGGTTTAAAGGACCCCACGCTGCTACGAAAGGACGGGCCGTCGTCGGGTCCTGCGTAAGTCGGTTCTCTGCGACTTTAAAGTCGCCGCTCCTGCTGCTGACTTCTGTTCTGATTAAAAGTTGGCGTCTCGGGGACGTGACGTCGATGAGGGAAACGAGCGGGCCGCTAACGCTAACGAGGACCGTTTTCAAAGAGACCGAGAGGAGACGATCGACTCCGGCCCACGTCCAACCAGTGCCTATGCTGTGGTTCACATCTTCACTTCACTCCCTTTTACTCCGAATATCTTTGGTAAAAAAGTGGCTGTGACATCCTGGCATGATGTCATGTCCCAGCATGGCTGCTGTTACGCAATCACGGTATCACGCGCTGTGCGTCGGGCACCAAGTGCCCGTAGGGGGCGCCGAAACAGCCCAATCATATCATCATATCAATAGGCACCATTAGACCATTATTAGACCGCCATTAGTGCTAGCGCTATTGCTAGACCAGCATCGGTGCCCCCCACCCGGCAATTACGCTTAGAGCACCCAAATGGCCAGCAGTGGCCCTGTATCACAGTCTCCTAGCTGGTCCGACCACTGCTCCCTATTCATACTGACCAGCCTATTCATACTGACCAGCCTTTCTTGGTTGTTTCTTGGTTATCGCTAATCTGTTCATTGAGCACAACAACAGTGACTTTCTTCCTATCTATAGACTAAACTACCTCACGTATTAGTTCTCAACAGTACAGGAGTCTGGTTTGCTTATGCCTTCAATGTCTGTGAAGGAGAAAAGTACAAGAGAGGAGTAAACAGACGATGGTGACATATCGCTGCTTGTTTTCATTCCGTGCACACACACAGAGTGGGAGAGAGAGAGAGAGAGAGTGAGAGACAGAGCGAGAGAGAGAGAGGGAACCCCTGAGACTGACAGAATCCTGTCATTGTCTCACTCCAGTGACACATACGTCACAGCACACATCTGGAACATCCACTGTCGACAGCCCACAACACACAGACGGTTGACTCCCTTTTCCTTTGTTTGAATGCTGAGACAGGCAAGATGGTCTCCTCTCCTCTGACAATACCGTGTTCAAAGCTGTCAAAACAATCATGTGGATCTCGTACCCACCAGGATACAAATGCTCCACTGTTCACCACAATCAGGGGTATCACTAGGCCGTCTACACCTGGATCACCAGTAGTAGGAGTGTCAACATGCAAACTCATTCAGAGAAATAAAATCCAGTTCTTTGATCAAATATCATGATATTTCAGATTTTGATCAAATAAAATATCATGAAGTATCAGATTTAACCACCAATGGACGATTCATATGCATGGTGTGCAGCTGTGCTTTCTTTAGCTTTAGACAACCAGATGAATTCATTGGCCTGCTACCTTATTCTGTAAGGAAAATTGTCTTTGATTAGTTTATGAATACAAATAGTTTTCAAGATGAATTTAGAAAACCGCTATAATTCATTGACACAACAAATGACGCACAAAGTAGTGTCTGAATGTCTGAATGTGATGTGTCCTGGTGTCTCCCTGATCTCTGGTGCCCTCTGCTGTCAGCTGAGAGGCAGTGGGGCACGGATGAGGAAGTCATGGGAGGCATGGAAAGAACTGCAAATGTACCCAGAAACACGCGCACACACACGCACGCACACACGCATGCACACACACACACACACACACACACACACACACACAGCCACACACACACACACACACACACACACACACAGCCACACAGCCACACACACACAGCCACACACACACACACACGCACACACACACACACACACACACACCGTCTCTCTCTCTCTCTGTGCCCTGTCGTGTGGTACTTTGGCTGCAGTCCAGGCGTGATAATGGAGCAGGTATTTATGTGCTCCCTAATGGCGCTACACCACATTTTACTGTTCCTGTAACACACACAGACAAATCACAGGGCCGTGGAGATGGCAGGACTGATCTAGTGGCTCTTGAATGTCCTGCAATGTACAGCACAGTGCATACTGTAAACCAGTCTGGATGTCTTATTAGAGAGGCTTGAAGATGCTTTATTGTATTTGGCTCAGGACCAGTTAGTCACCGCCTCATTAGTTTTTCATGGCAGCAGACATGTGTTCTATTTATGCCACTCGGTAATAAACAGTGAGCAATTACCGTAGTGGGTAAACAGGGGCTTACTGTATGTCCACAAATGGGTATAAAGGCCATGTGCTGTCAGTCAATGGCTGCGACGGTGATTCCACACAAATGAATTGCCACTATGGACTTTAGTGAGGGAGGGAGGAGACTGTGGGAGATGATATGGTCTCAGTGATGTTTTGAAGTGTGTTTTTGGAGTGAGAATGAAGCCTCAGGGCTAAACACTGCTCCCTGTACCACAGAGGACACAGATAGTACAGCTTAGGGGCTCAAAGGCACAGCTTGATAAACGTGTGTGTGTGTGTGTGTGTGTGTGTGTGTGTGTGTGTGTGTGTGTGTGTGTGTGTGTGTGTGTGTGTGTGTGTGTGTGTGTGTGTGTGTGTACGTACTAGGGATGGACGGTTTTTCGGTTAAACCGAAAACCGGGGTTTATAAAAATAGAAACGGTTTTTTATCAAAACCGTCTGAAACCGTTTTTTTTTTTTTTTTTTTTTTGGAAGAATAAAATAGAATAAGAATAAAACTGGAACATGTCACATGTTTGTCGTGTGTGAAAATAACAATGATACAGTCTGAATCTGCCGCGCAATGAGTGAGAGGTTTGGTCAGTTGTGAAGAATAACTGAGGATTAATATCTAATTGGGATTATATTTAAGGGTAACGAATCACTCTATGGGAAAGATAGTTGCCTTCAGTTATTGGTAGATAGGAAAGGTTTTTTTTACAATTACTCGCTTACATTTAATAAGATAATTTTCGCTGCTCTCTGTAAAGCGCATTGGGTCACTTTTGTGAGAAATGCGCTATAGAAATAAAATGTGATTTGATTTGAAATCAATCAATCAAACTTTATTTATGTTCTATAGCACAAATCATGCATTGAATGTAACTCCAAGTGCAGTATTTACTAAACCACAATATAATAAAACAAGAGCTATACGGATCAAGAGTGTTTGTGCACAGCGCCACTGTGTGTGAAGGCGCTACTGAAAGTGATGACAGAACGCATGTCTCAGAAGATACGCGGTCACTTAGTGACGCAAAGGTAGTTCTGTATTTATCTCTATCTGTATTAGTACATTTATTTTGAAAGCTCTATTTTGACAGCTCTACCATGGGCACTTTTATTTTGATGGGGCATTCTTTGTTGATTGACTTACGACAGTTCAGGACGAGTCAGTCTCGCGGCATGTGGTTTTTATGAAAAGCTTTAAGTATGTTCACTGCATAATTCTAAGTCTAATATTTCAGTGATTATTGAGCAGTATTCAAATATTTAAATACATTGAGCAGCAGCTGAAACTTTGAAGATGCTGTTCCAAGAGATGATCTTCCGTGCAGGCGTGCACCCTGGATCAGCGGAGCTGGTGTGTTAAGTGTTCATGTGTTTTCATGTATGGTGAATACAAAAGTCTGCCTTTCCACTTATATTTGTGAAACTAAGTAGCCTAAATGTGTTGCGACTGTGCTTACGGTGTTTTAATGGTGTTCGACATGAGTGTATTGTAGCAGTAGGGCTCAATAAATAGAAATTGGCGTTTTTTTTTTTTTTTTTTTTGCAAGTTTATTTTTATTTTTATTTTTTTATGTATTTTCGGTTAACCGGAAAACCGCGGTTTTACTCTCTGACGGTTTTTCGGTTTCAATAATTGGAAACCGTCCATCCCTAGTACGTACGTACGTGTGTGTGTGTGTGTGTGTGTGTGTGTGTGTGTGTGTGTGTGTGTGTGCGTGCATGCATGCGCAGGCGTGAGTGAGGCATAATGCCATTGCTCAAATACACCCAATTAAAATCTCTGCTGTACAATACACCCACCGATTAATTTGATTGTGGGCTGCTTGTCTTCTCGGAAGCCACAGAAAGAGAGAGAGAGAGAGACATGGAGATAGAGGGAGAGAGAGAGAGAGAGACATGGAGATAGAGAGAGAGAGAGACATGGAGATAGAGAGAGAGAGAGAGAGAGAGAGAGAGAGAGAGAGAGAGAAAGAGAGCGACATGGAGAGAGGAGCCTGAGAGGCAGTAAGTGAAGAGGCCCATCAGCATATTTCACTGTCTGCATTAACCCAGCCTGCGGCGGGCGGGAGATACTCTCTCCGTGAGCTCTGTGTGTGTCTGAGTGATCAGACCACTTCAGCCCCCAAGCCGCCCTGACGCTGGCTGAGTACTGCCTCCCAGGTGTTGACACGCACACCAGCTTCCCTGATTGGGGTTTAACTCAGTGAATAGGAACGGAGGAGGAAGCGTATTAAGTGTCTACAGTGTTCATCTGAGGCGTATCGTATCGATGAGGGTGAACATGGAGGAAGCAGCTGCTTGGTGAAGGATGTGACGCGCTGGCTTAAGAAAAACAATCCTACTATTTTCCAAAAAGTACGAGACTTTTTCCAAAATGTCTACAGACAACTCACACACGACAGCAGCAGTTTGTTCACTACAGGATGGATGCCTGATATCCAAGCTAGCTGTTGTTACTGTGTCATGGATGCAGCAGGAGGTAGGGTGATGATGTCATCATGTTTGGACGTGCTGGTTAAACCGTGCAGAGAACCCCGGTGATGACCTTGACACAGCACCACACGGTCAACGAACTCCCGGCCTTGTGACACTGTGACGCACACACAGAGTTGGGGCCTGGGCCTGCTCCACACACTGCTACTGGAGAGAGAGAGAAAGACGTGTGGAGGTGTGGGGTGGGGTAGAGAGAGAGAGAGAGAGAGAGAGAGGAAGAGAGAGGGAGCAAGAGAGAGAGGGAGAAGCGAAAGAGAGAGATGGAGAGCAAAAGAGAGAGAGAGAGAGAGAGAGGAAGAAAGAGATAGAGAGGGAAGCGAAAGAGAGACGCAGGGCGAAAGAGAAAGAGAGAGAGTGAGAGAGAGAGGGAGAGAGAGAGTGAGAGAGGGAGAGGGAGAGAAGGAGAGGGAGAGAGAGAGAGGGAGAGGGAGAGGGAGAGAGAGAGAGAGAGAGAGAAGGAGAGGGAGAGAGGACGTTTCTGTCTACTCTGCCATCTCAGAATCTCGGCCGCGCTGACTCACCCTCCCCTGTCGTGTCGAGCCGGCTTCCCTCAACCGCCCAAGAGAGACATTCAAACTAGAGCATGGCCAATTAGTCCACTTCCCCCCCCCCCCCCCCCACCTCCCTTTAGCATAGAAGTTTGGCAGGAGGAGTACTCTTTTCTTCTCTGTCAGAACTCCATCGCCCCCAGGAGCGGTGCCGTCACTGTAGTGAGCTACGACGATGCCCTGCGGGGGGGGACGCCAACCAGCCCGGCTTGCTTTCTTCCTCTTGTCAGAGATATATAAAAAAAAAAACCTGAACAGATTCCGGTCGGCTGCTCTAAAAAAAACACAGCGCGCTACACTCAGTGTATCTCCTCACATGCCGATTCAGAACCAGGACAAAACACACCAGGAGTTCTAACCCTAGATAGATCAAAGGGTGGGGGGAGGTGGGGGGATAGGTGTCATATGAAATGCGTATGTTTGTGGGTGATGTCACGCGGATAGAGAACACAGCGTGTGGTGGTAAAGTGCCTGTGTGGATGAGTCATGAGCCGTTGGGGGGGGGATAGAATCGCAGGAAAT
>NC_137680.1:16464388-16476888 GCF_963989245.1 Nansenia antarctica | reverse complement strand
TGAAGAGGACAAAATATCTGTTAAGGAAGCACTCAAACCAGCTAGCGCACTAGGTCAGCGCTAGTGGTATGTCAGGTGACCAGCTGTGACGCACACCGTCACATGGTAACTATACATTGATATGGTGGCCTATTTAGGTCAGTCTTACACACCCCTCCATAGCCTATAATGCTGTTGCTGGTGGTTGTACTGTACTGTACAGAATGTCCATATTGTCCCTCCTCCAGCCTCCATCTTGGTTCTGCCCAGTCTGCATCTATCAGGGGGGTTCATAGACATATGGGTTCCGTACCAGGGAGGCTGGTGGAGGTAGAAATCAGAGGACGGGGCTCATTGTAATGCATGTAAAGGAATGAGTGATGGTACCAAACACATGTTTTTCATACCACTCCTCATTTCACTCCATGCATTATTACAATGAGCCCCGTCCTCCGATTTCCCCCTCCACAGGCCTCCCCTGTTCCCTGCCCATGTCATGTAAGTATGATGGTCGAAACTAACTTCGAACTCAATAAAGATGTGCGTGTTCCCTGACTGAACTGACCTGGTATCAGATCAGAGGGCATACGAAGGTGAGAATAGAATCAAGTTTTTTTTTAATCCGTTCTCACTTCTCAGCGACAGACACCTGTGTCACCGCCTGTGGTGGGTCAGGGACATGTGACAGGCAGCACTCCAGGACTGAGCCAGGCTCCCCTGGTGTGACCGCCCGACACCCAGGCCTCTCCTGGTTTGTGCTTCATCATAAAAGGCGGAGGTTGAAAGTGGTGTTACGGCTGCCACGGCACAGGCCGACTTAAGCAGTGTTCCTGCCGCCAGGGCTCTCATAGCCCGACCTTCATGAAAAATTAATATTTCATGGGCTTCATAAGACTTTTTCTTTCACGAGCAAAAGAGAAATCACTGTGTTGCATTGAGGGGTGGAGAGCACAGTGCTCTCACCCCACCCTCTCATCTCTCACTCTCTCTCGCTCTCTCATAGCTCTCATCTCCATCTCTCTCTCTCTCTCTCTCATCTACATCTCTCTCTCTCTCTCTTTCTCTCTCTCTCTCATCTCCATCTCTCTCTCTCTCTCTCTCATTCTCTCTCTCTTTCTCTCTCTCTCTCATCTCCATCTCTCTCTCTCTCTCTCCATTTGTCTCTCATCTCCATCTCTCTCTCCCCCTCTCTCTCTCTCTCTCATCTCCATCTCTCTCTCCCACTCTCTCTCTCTCTCTCTCTCTCCATTTGTCTCTCTCATCTCCCTCTCGTCATTAACGTGGTGTTGAAGTTCAGTGATTTGTGTTATTACAGGGACCAGTCCTACTCCACTTGTCTAATAAGCAGTCACCTCCTCACACTGTGTTTTTACCAGAGTAATGACACGGTTACTACACAGGGCATATGACAAACATATGACAAAAAAAAGTGTTGCGCATCGTTTATTACACCCAGCACGCCTTCACTTCACTCCCAAATAAAAAACAAAACGGCTCACGAAAGCCCAGCAAAGAGCATTGGATCCATATCTCCTTTCACTAAGCCCTTGGACAGAGAGAGAGCAAAGCCATCGTGTCGCCATTGTACTTTGAGCTCGGATTTTATCCTCCGACGGCAATCCTACTTTTGATCATGTCAGAAAGAGCCGGCAAACACAGCCTGGCTGCTGCCGTCCCAGGGGCAATCAGCATGCTGTCAGAACGCAGGCTCTAATTCCTCCCCGTCGTCTGACGGCCAGTGGACAGGCTGGGCTGACACACTGTTCCCTTAAACCAGAGCTCAGTTTGAGACGCCTTTGTTCTCAGCTTAGACCTGCACTGAGACCCACTCAGCTTCACCATGAAAAGGAAAGCAAGACAAGATCCGCCACCGGCAGATAAAATCAATCTCCTCTTTCGTTCCTGTTTCTCCCGTTCCTCTCTCTCTCTCTCTCTCTCTCTCTCTCTCTCTCTCTCTCTCTCTCTCTCTCTCTCTCTCTCTCTCTCTCTCTCTCTCTCTCTCTCTCTCTCTCTCTCTCTCTCTCTCTCTCTCTCTCTCTCTCTCTCTCTCTCTCTCTCTCTCTCTCTCTCTCTCTCTCTCTCTCTCTCTCTCTCTCCCTTTTTTTCTTTTAGGCACTAATTTCTTTCTTTCTCTATCACTCTCTCTCTTTCTCTCTCCCTCCCTCTCTCTCTCTCTCTCCTTTTTTTCTTTTAGGCACTCATTTCATTCTGTCTCTCTCTCTCTATCACTCTCTCTCTTTCTCGCCCTCCCTCTCTCCCTCCCTCCATCCCTCTTACTTCCCCACCTCTCTCTCTCTCTCTCTCTCTCCCTCACTCTTTTCCCTATCTCTCCCTCTCCTCAATAATATCCATATTCGCTCCACAGCTCCCTCTCCCACCCTCCTCTCTGATTCAATCTGCTGGTGCAGTCGTGAGGTTTCCTGCATGCCCTCGTTGACTCTGTGTAACACAACACCTCAGTTCCTGTTCTCTCCCCATCTCTCTACCTGCCGGTGAGCCTCTCAGCCCCTAGGGATTGGTCAGTGCAGGGGGATGGATCCCTCAGTGGAGGCTGGTGGAGGTAGAAATCGGAGGACAGGCTCATTGTAATGCATGGATTGGAATGAGGAAATGGTATCAATTCCTCATTCCATTCCATGCATTAAACACACGTGTATGATACCATTCCTCATTCATTTCCCATGCATTACAATGAGCCTGTCGTCTGATTTCCACCTCCACCAGCCTCCCCTGAGGTGGGGTACGGGGAGCTACACCTCAGGCAACATGACAGGTGCAACCAGTCAACGTGTGGTGCATTGGATTAAGTCCTAATGTTGTTCCCTGTTTCGAAAGAGGGGCAATTTTGTCCCTACTAACCCATGTGATATCCACCAAAAACAAATGCCTGAAAACGTTAAAAAACGTTAATTCCCTGCTTTCGGCTGCATGCCTTTTGGGCCTCAAGTCATCTTATACAAAAAAGTAAATACACATATTAAAGCACTATCCTAGTTTTTCTCCATCAAAGAGCTAGCATAGAAATCTGGGTCTGAACTCTGAAGACAGACAGACAGACGGCATCCACATCTTTGAGGTTTATCTCAAAAGGCCCAGGAGAGCGAGCTCTGAAAAGCGTCTCAGCTGGGACTCCTCCTCTCCTTTAAACACACTAACCTCTGGGTTAAACACAACTCATCTCATCCCAGCGGAAAACCGCAGAGGAACTGTCTGAAGACCACAGGCACTGACTCAAACACAGCACTATCTCACCCAGAGATGTGAGGTAGGGCAGAGAAAGGTAGTGGAGTTAGCTCCATCTCCTACGCTTTGGCAGAGGCTCAGACAGTCAGCCCAAGATGACGGATTAAGAAGTCTCAGCTCAGCTCAAGGTGTGAGTTAGGATACGGAGACACAACACTGTAACTGTCACACAGCAGAACTTGAGTCACACTAAACTTACTTATTGTAAGTCGCATTGGATAAAAGTGTCTGCTACATTGGTTAAATGTAAATGTGCAATGTCAGGTTATAGTAGAAAATACATTCGAATACTTTCTTTGGATAGTCCCAAATAGATGGGCTGTACAGTTCAGTAGATGTTCAACTAACTGTCAACAACATTTCTACAAACTATCCTACGCACCCTAACCCCTAACCCCTAAGCCTAACCATAACCCTTATCCTAACTCTAACCCTAACCATAAACCTAGCAAGTACTTGCATAACAAAGTTGCAGTTTATAGTTTGAGCAACTGTAGTCTATGTGGGATCTAAATCGACTGTGACCAAATATATACATTCTCTAGTTGAAATTGTAATACTAAAAGTAATAACATGAACAAACCTTTTTACAGGTGAAAATTACATGACAGAAAATGTACGTTTCCACAGTTACCAGCAAGTTCTAATCTCTAGTCACAGGTTTTCTGCATTAATGTTATCTGCAGAAAGGTATTTAGAGAGGACAGAAAACACGCAAGGCAGCTGCTAAAAAAAACATGTCTCTATCTTTAGGGGAACTTTCAAATCCTTGCTAAATATGAATGTTACATTTCCCTTGTTTTATCTCATTTTATACAATGACTACGCCCTCTAGCATAATCCGCTTGAATGAATTATTTTGTCTAACAGAGAGAAGAGACATTTTGAGAGGTTGCTGAATAGTTTCCACCTCATCGCTTTCCTTTGACAGACACAGCAGAAAGGGCTTTCTGCAGCTCAGCTGGTTTTCAATTACTTTCTCTGCCTCCATTTTCATAGTTGAGGCAAGTAGCGATATTGCCTTCCTGCCCTATTCTCTAACATAAACATGTCTTAAGATGAGGCATGATTAAGTGCAGTGTGCTGATTTGACACTTTGTGAAGATGAGGCTGGGTTTGAGGCAAACTCTTATCGATTAGCCTGAGAAATCAATACACAGTCATGAGGGGGGAAAAGCACACAAACAGCTCACAAGTGAGCAATGGCTGAGTTGTAATTGATTCATCAAGTGCAATAGCTAAACCTTGGTGAGTAACCATTTTCTCCCTACTGTAAAATGATATGTAAACATTGTTTAAATTGTGACCGGTGACTAATCTATCACGGGTCCCCGTTACTATGCAGCGAATCTGTTTAACGTCACCATGTTGTATTACAACACACAGAGAATCAAGATGACTCACAGTGACTTACACAGTGTGACCACATGACAGCCGAGCAATGTCAAAAGCAAAATGATGAGAAAGTGCTTCTGTTGTTCAGCCAATATGTTATGCTGACTGAAAAGTCAGAGGCGGAACACGATGGATACCAAAATACAGTAACCAAACAAAAGAGATTTCAAAACAGACCATAATAACACACAATAACACAGCAGACATTTTTTTCCACTTTAAAAAACAGTGAAAGACAGCACAATGAATAGCAACTAAACACTTGGCCCCCACTACACCCCATCTCAGTGACACGGTACTGTATCTCACTATACAGCAAGCATCCTCTCTGGTCCTCCCCCTACCCCTCGAGGCTTGTACACACACTCTCTCTGTCTATCTAAGACAGGAGCCTATCGTTCTATCAATCTATCAGTCTATCAATGTCAGCCTCCTCTCCTCAGACAGCTCTTTCAGGACCCCCCCCCCCCCCCCCCTCCCTCCCTCCCTCCAGTAGCAGCCCATACCTCTTTGACCTCTTGCAGCCTCCCACAGTACTGGTTCCTGGCCCGGCGGCCTGCGGCGGGGGACTTGTGATGGGTGATGGTGACGATGGCGCCCGGCCCCCCCGCCACCCCCGCCTCGGGGTGGTGTGGCAGCGGCGGTTTAGGCTTAGACTGCCTCTGGGCGCCAGGCTCAGAGGAGGAGGAGGTGGAGGAGGAGGAGGCGGCGGGCGGGGCGGGGTGTGGCGGGAGCAGGGAGAAACTGCGGGTCCTGCCGGAGGCGGAGGCGGAGGAGCAGGAGGTGCCCTGAAAGAGACGGCAGCAGCAGCAGGAGTGAGAGGAGGGGCAGTCCAGCGGCACGGGCCCCTGCTTCCTCCCGGCAGCCCCGCCGCCGCCGTGCTCCGCTGCCATGCACAAGGGCATCGTCTGCCTGACGAGACCCCGGTCGAACCAGCCACGCAGGGGCAGGGGAGGAGGGGAGGATGGAGGGAGGGAGGGGAGGAGGGGAGGAGGGAGGGAGGGAAGGGAGGTGTGCTGTATGGGAGAGAAGTGCAGGGAGAAAGGAAGGAGGGAGATGGTAGATGGAGAGAGGCAAGCTGGAGGAGGAGGGTGATGTCCAGGGGAGGAAGGCAGAGAAGTGAGGGGGACAGAGGAGGGGGAAGGTGGAGCACGCAGCCCAGAACATCCTGCTCAGATAGCAGCCAGGAGGACACAGACACAGAGCCCAGCGCTCTGCTGCACAGCGCTCTGCTGCACCGCGCCGTCCGCAACTAAGGTTTCACTCTCTCCAGCATTACAAGCACTTTTTTTTTACCAAACACACTCCGTGACCGTGCAGTAAATCACCTTCAGCCACTGCAGTAAACCTTCCACATGCCCTCACCGGCGTGGCCTTTCTATCGAGCGACGACAAACATACTGCGAGTGTCGTCGTTACTCTCCTTGTTATTTCTTACGTTATTCCTTTCCACCTGACACAGGCGTGTTTAATATTGTTTGAGGAACTCACCTCACATCCACTACCAATGTGAAGCACCCACCCACCTTGCCACGGCAGCCATTATGTGCCAGAAAAGCGCCCATCAGCTGTCAGTGGATAGGTCAAGAGTCAAGAGAATCTTGCCAATGAGGAAACAGGCTCTCTCTTCCGTGACCTGTCTTGTGCTGCTATCCCCTCTGCAGACAGTTACCCTTTTAGGCACGTCTCTCGCCCTTCCTGTCTCAGAGAAGCCATTACCATACCAATTTCAGCTAATATTTCAGGGGAAAAGGATGGGCTTATGTAAGCTAGGCTTAGATAAGAGGGCCATCTAATGGGCCTGAGAGTGAAACCTGAACCCAGTCTCTCCATTCTGTCAAGGTAAATCACATCACAAGTCCTCTAGCCACTCAATTACAGTCACTTACTGTAAAAAAAAAACTTCAACTCTCCTCTCCACAGCACTTCTCTCATATCAGTCAGGTTGTAACTCACCTACATGTACATCAGGGGAGGCTAGTGGAGGTGGAAATCAAAGGACTACCTGTCTGTCTGTCCTGGTGTCTGTCTTGTCTGCCTGTCTGTCTGTCCTGGTGTCTGTCTGTCTGTCTGTCTGTCTGCCTGCATTGTCACCAACCTCCACCAGCCATTGGCTGATGTACAGTACATCAGAGTCAGTCCAATATTACGGAGATAGAATGAGAAAGTATTGAGAGTGAAATGCCAACTGCGTCTGTACTGAACATGCTGTAAGAACCAACAGCACCGTAAGATACTTTGTATGTACGTCCATCTCATCAACAACAAGCTATAAAAAATACATGAACATAAACAATAAAAACATGAAAATATAGTGCCAAATGCACACTACCAGATAAAGTGACGGTCGTTTGTTGTCGTTTGAATACCAGATTGCCCCTTTAAATAGCTTTGTCAAGTGGACATTTATGAGCAGATGTTTAACTAACGTGATAAATGCCACTTCAGTGAGTCTCCGTTGGTTGCAGGCAGAACAGTAGATGGTTGGCTGAGTCGATAGCCAGAAACCTCTTACGCTTTACTGATGGTCCTCGCTGTCGTGACGACAGCAGCGATTCTTAACTCTCACACCTATTTATAGCAGCCGGGGCAGACATACACTGCTCTGCTTCTCTCTCCGCTCTCTTCTCTAAAATGTAATTGCAGGCTCCTGTGACCTCCCTACACACCTCAATACGCACGCACGCACGCACACACATACACACACACACACACACACACACACACACACACACACGCACGCACGCACGCGCACAACACTTTGTGTAAACAACCGGAATCCTATCAGCCACGCTGTTCTCTTTTGCCTGTGCCTTTGTCACTACATATGGGATAAAGATTTACTGTTTGCAGCACCGTGGGCACGGTAAACCACACTTTATCACTGTGGGAACTGTGTGAGACTAGACAGTAGTTGAACAGTAACATTTGTTTGTTCAAACATGTTGAAGGCTTACCGTTTCTGAACAGCCTCTCTCTGTGAAGCAGTATTGATCAAAATGAAGGCCAGCGTGTCCACTGATAGGAAGATAGGAACCGATGACAAAGCAGTGACTCATTAGACAAATAATGGAGACAGCCAGACATGGACCTGCACTCTGACTACCAAATCATTTACAGGCCTCTCTCTCTCTCTCTGGACACCATAGAAGCAGAGCAGAGGTTGGTTTTGGGGAGTCTACGTTAGAAGGAGATCTTATCTGTCACTCTGTCCTTGTTGTTGACACACGACTCCACTCGGAGGTTGACAACCCATGTCAAAGCCAAAGTCAATGTTATGCCAACCTTACAATCCTCAGTTTCATAAACAAAAGTGCTGGTGTACTGTATCTTTAACTATGAAATGACCTCCTTGAGCTTTCAGATAATGGTTGTGCATATAAAGGGCTCTTGAAAGGGATATGATACCTAATTTTCAATATGATGTTGTTGGTTTTTTTAAAGGATCAAACTAACTAACCCACTGTAAACTTGCAAGCGGTGCATTTTTTTCCGGAAAAAACTCAAGACTCGAGGGATGAAAAATACAGTCTCTCTGCAGTTTCAGTATCATAAGACTTGTTGGGCTGTTTGCCATGAACTTGTCTTCAAGCGTCAAAGAGAAAGGAAACTGAGTAGGGCTGGAGAGGGCGAGATAGAGAGAGAGAGAGAGAGAGAGAGAGAGAGAGAGAGAGAGAGAGAGAGAGAGAGAGAGGTCCAGAAACCAGGAGGCCACTGATTGCTTCCCGCTTGAGCAACTCATAATGCTAATGTCTGAGTAAGATAATAAGAGAAACAGAAAGAAACAGAGAAGAAAAAAAAAGATAAAGGAAAATAGTTGTTGTATAATAACATAGTTTCTCCCTCTATGGTATCCAGTGTTGTGTCCAATGAGGCCCCTGACCCTCTGTCACTTTTAGGACATGTTGTGCATAAAGTATTTTGAAAAGTAGGTCATTCAGAATACCCAGTTATAACACCCCCCCCCCCTCACCCACACACCCACACACACACACACACACTCACACGCACATGCACACGCACACACATGCACACACACACACACACACACACACACACACACACACACACTCACACTCACACTCTCACACACACACACACACACACACACTCTCACACACACACACACACACACACACACACACACAGCAGTATTTGTGGAGACACACAACAGTCACTCTGTCAGTGCTTCCATCACTGTGCTTTTGTTCAACAGCTTTGCTATGATGAAATGAGGAGCAGCAGCAGAACTGAATAAAGATTAGTCTCCTCAGGGATAATCACCAGCATCTGTGCCATCCATCCAAGCGCATGGGTATAGAGGTTGTGCTGTGTAGAGAGGAGAGGAGGGGAGGAGAAGAGGAGAGGAGAGGAGGGGAGGAAGGGAGAGGAGGGGAGGAGAGGAGGGGAGGAGGGGAGAGGAGGAGGGGAAGAGAAGAGAGGAGAGGAGTGGAAAAGGAGAGGAGAGGAAGGGAGGAGAGGAGGATAGGAAAGGAGAGGAGGGGACAGGACAGGGCAGGACAGGGGACTAAGTTGATGTACCTTGGCACTGCTGTCTGAGTGGCGTCGGGCACAGAGCTGCAGCTGACTCATCCACAGTTGCTGCTCGCGCGTGTCCGACGCTGACAGGAGAGAAAGTCATTTCAAAGTCATTACTGCACCGCATAAACAGGAAGGAAGTGGTCAATACCGGAATAAGAAGTAACCCGATGCATTAACACTTAATGTCAGATCGCTGTCGTGGTTTAGACATCAGACAGCAATGAATGTGGGTTGGCTTGTGTGGGTCCTGGCTATCCGGATGGTGTGTGAAGGAGGAAAAAAAACAACTGTGAATTTAAAATGTCAGTTCCAGGCGCCACAAAAGCAAAAAAGGCAATTTGAGGTTGTTTTCTAGCCGCGGGTCAAACTGTGGGAGTGTGAAATGAGAAACGTCAGACATGGAGATTGGCACATCACACAGCTGACACATTGGAGGGGGGGGGATCAGGTGACCCTTACCGTCGGCCAATCAAAGAGGGTTGCGCATGTCACACCTCTGCCCTGTCGCACTCCCCTCCGACACTTCCCTCAGATTGCTTTGATGTCAATCAATACTTTATGATGAAACAGTCGTTTGAAGGGTTTGAGGCTATATTTTTTATGTGAACCGTTTTTGGTTTTTTTACAGATAAAAGCAGTTCTAAAAAGAAGTCATTTTCAGATGTGGACACTGTAATTAGACACCGCAGGTAAAACAACGGTTGACTAAAATAGCAACCACTCAACATGTCTGTACACATCATGTGACAACGGACCAGAAATGTGACACGGTCTGCTCATTTGGGCCGCAAGTCGGCAAACCAATCAATAGTTGACTAGCGAGTGTGTCATTCATTTTCAACAACGCTGAAATGTGTTTCCATTTCTCTAAAGAAAAGTCAGAACATTAAATCGGATGCCGACTTGTGTGTCACAAATGATCCCCTCAGGGAATATTTCACCTGGATGACTAAGCTGTCAGAACCAGTTAAGCCGCGAGACTTTCTCATCGGTGAACACTGAACCCAGAGTCACATATACATGTGTAAACTCTGATTGGACCTCGCTTCACATCTCACAGTATGTCACCGTGGCACAGAGGCCTGGGTTCCCATGACAACGCCACAGGAGTGTTTATTTATTCCTAATACAAAAGTTCCTGTGAAATGTTTACAGTGCTGTCGGATACTGTGGGGATTTTCTACATGCATTCTTCTTCTTCTTCTTCTTAATCATTATCATTATACAGGAAAATATTAAAAGTAAGTAAGTTACAGGGGTTAAAATGTGTTACATTTAGACTGGCCTGACTCAGTTAAAACTGGTTTATGGCAGGTTCCTGTTCTGCAACACAAAAAGACAGAATCACATAACAACACAAAAAGTAAAAGTGGGAACAATCACAGAAGCAAGACAACAGCAAAACTTAAACAGCTACACAACACTGGAGAGGATTAAGTCAACCGATCTATACTACAACTCATTTACTCAAATTCATGTCCCACACCTAGGGATGGGAATTGAGAACTGGTAACAAATTGTTCGATCCATTGGAATCGTACGCCTCCAAGGTTATCGATTCCTTTTATCGATGCCGGCATGTTTTTCTGACAGTTGCGCATTGCAAAAACTCGTCTGAGGTCAAACTCTGTGGTGTAGTATCGGAGTGTAACGTTTTATTTAGTCACAACAAAGACAGTATTCAAGTACTCAGGCCATGCCACAACGCCTGGATAAAGTAGCTTGTTATCTATTTAGAATGTGCCAAACAAAGTCAAACGAAATGCAATGTTGTGGATTCTAAATGGTAGACGACCTACACGTCGCTGCCACTGAATAATAACGCGCCCTGTGATACTTAACGCAATCGTTAAGGAACCCTGCACGTATATTATTCATATCTTGCAGTAAGTTCTATAGTATCTCACTTGAAGTTGTATGTAAATGTTCCATTGGTTTATTATATGGTAATTTGGTAATTATATTATGAAGTTACTCTTCCAATTAATGAGACTGAAAATATATTTTAATAAGTAAAATGCATAGTTTAATATGATCAGTTTGTATAGCATAATGATACTGCTGGCTGCACTGTAGCCTCTTTTCTAAATCGGACAGACATCAGTCTTCACATGGTCTTGTTTTAGCCACACCTTCTAAATTCTTGAAGAAGATTTTTTTATTTTATGTGCCAGTTACATTTTATATTTGGTTCAAGCTTATTCCCCTTTTGAAGAGGGTATTACATGCATATTTTTCTAAAGAAGAATTGTTTATTTTATGTGCCATTTTATGTTTTAGATTTGTTTTCCAAGTTATATCTTTTTAAGAAAAGCAACATTGTAATTCATCTTAACATGTTCAAATGTTATTAGGCACACATTCTACACTGTGTTCAGAGACTCAAGAGATAATAAAACAGCTGCGTTGACACTGAAAACCTGTGTAGGCCTACTTTTTTTCCACACAGAAAATTGATCAGGAATCAATAAGGGAATCTATAAAGAATCGGATCGATAAGCAGAATCGATAATGGCATTGGTATCGCTAACATCTTATTAATTCCCATCCCTACCCCTACCCACACCCCATCCCTACCCACACCCCTAAACCAACCGTAAGCCTTCACCAAAGACCTAGCCCGCACTCTGAGGTGGCTCTGAACCAAACCCAAAAGGCGTTGAATGAGACGGGGGAGGGAGGGAGCGTGTAGAGACAGAGACGGTGGATGGATCCCAAGGGCCACGTAAGGGTAACAGACGTCTCCACGTACCTCTTAGCTTGTAGAGGTCTCCGCTGGCCGAGTGGACAGTGAACATATGTGGCAGCTCATCACTGGGGACCACAGAGGCTCCGATGAGAGGCAGGGATCCTCGCGGCCGCTGGCTCTTACTGTGCTCGTTCACAAAGTACTGCAGCTGCCCGATGTCAGGATCCAGCACAAAGTACCTGCAGGGGAGAGGAGGAGAGGAGGGGTGGGGGGTGGAGAGGGGGAGAAAGGGGGGGATACAGAGAATAATGAACATAATATCCCAACGCTCGCAGAGTTGCTACAGAGCCCGAGGGACAATTCCCCAGGGCGTAGAGAAACAATACCTTAGCCTCTATCCCCTAGACACTTCTGGTCTGGATCTGGAAGGGCTGGAAATACAGTTGGTGAACATTCCACCTAGTCTTTCAGTGGACCAGGAGAAGCTCATACGTGTCCAGTCCTTTATCATACGTGTCCAGGGTGAGGGGGCTGGGTGTTGGTGTTTTTGGGTCTGAGTCTGCTCGAGTCATTACAGTGGTTGGAATGGTGTTCTATTGTTTCCTAGTTGCTCACTCAGCACTATACTCCCTTGACAACATGGAGAACGATT
>NC_137680.1:16406888-16459388 GCF_963989245.1 Nansenia antarctica | reverse complement strand
CCTCGCTGCGGTGGTGGTGGTGGTGGCAGTGACGTCCTTGCGTTTTTCTAAGCGATTGGAAATCCCGGGATGGTCACTCCCTCTGACTTCTCCGCCAACCAGGACAGACTTGTAGCTACAGTGTACAGACCTATTTGATAGTAGGCCCTATATAGTGCACATCAGGATCAGGTACATGAAAATGAAAATGCAAATCATTAGAATTGCATTTGAATTTGAATATTGTCTGAAAGAATGCATGCACAAGTGGAACATGCAATTGCAATCTCATATTGCATTAGCATTTGAATTAAGTCTACTATAATTATGCTTCCATAAATATAAACTATGCACTATGCAGCATTGCCACATTAAAATGCATGAGTGTACTGTAAAAGTATAGTTCATTTACAGTATAGTGAGTTATCATCAAATATCTATGATAGGTGCACATTTGCAACAAATGTGTTTCTTACTTGTGACTTGAAGTCTGGTCAATATAATACAGGTTAGCTGTAACATAACGCCTGGCAAATTGTGTAACACATTGTTCCATCACTGTTGCACCCAACAGATCATTTCTTACTCTGTAACAAGTAACGGAAATAAACTACAACTCCCAGCATCCTTTAGCGTCAACTGTGACGATGTCATTTGACAGTAGTCTAGGGTCTGTTCGTAAAATCGCTCTGAGAGCGCCAAAGCGCACACTGGGTTCAACGTCATAGAGCGACCAAGTAATTTGATTGGACAAGAGGCATTCCGTGAGTGCTGATCAGATTTACAGAGCGTATTTTACGAACGCACCCTTCGTGTGGCGTTCGCTCTTGTTCCTTCTATCACCAACTCTCCATACCCCCTGTCATTTAGCTCCACTATCAGCTGTTTACATATTTGAAAGCAATACATTTAGAACAGTTTCGTCCATAGCAGCATTGGGGAAACATCTGCGATGGCCGCCTTGCCTTTGAAAGTGTGCATTGTCGGCTCAGGAAACTGGTGAGTTCTTCTCACTTCTGCCCATCATGAGGCATCCCCTTGCATGCGATCTGGGAAGGGTGCATCTCCCTCTGGGCTAGGGTGCATCTCCCTCTGGGCTGGGTGCATCTCCCTCTGGGAAGAGTGCATCTCCCTCTGGGCTAGGGTGCATCTCCCTCTGGGCTAGGGTGCATCTCCCTCTGGGCTAGGGTGCATCTCCCTCTGGGCTAGGGTGCATCTCCCTCTGGGCTGGGTGCATCTCCCTCTGGGAAGGGTGCATCTCCCTCTGGGCTAGGGTGCATCTCCCTCTGGGCTGGGTGCATCTCCCTCTGGGCTAGGGTGCATCTCCCTCTGGGCTGGGTGCATCTCCCTCTGGGCTAGGGTGCATCTCCCTCTGGGAAGGGTGCATCTCCCTCTGGGCTAGGGTGCATCTCCCTCTGGGCTGGGTGCATCTCCCCCTGGGAAGGGTGCATCTCCCTCTGGGCTAGGGTGCATCTTCCTCTGGGAAGGGTGCATCTCCCTCTGGGCTGGGTGCATCTCCCCCTGGGAAGGGTGCATCTCCCTCTGGGCTAGGGTGCATCTCCCTCTGGGCTAGGGTGCATCTCCCTCTGGGCTAGGGTGCATCTCCCTCTGGGCTGGGTGCATCTCCCTCTGGGCTAGGGTGCATCTCCCTCTGGGCTAGGGTGCATCTCCCTCTGGGCTAGGGTGCATCTCCCTCTGGGCTAGCTAACCTACCTGAATGTAGGCTGATACACTGAGGCATATTAGCTAGCAGCTCTTGAAGCAGTAGTCCCTCATGTCTGTTTCTGTTGATGCTGCAGGGTGTGCCTTGCACAATGTTGCCTATTATCAAGGTCCAAAACATAGGCGGCTAGGAAGTGAGCTCAGTTGAGTTACCTACTTATCATGTGAGCAACGTGCGTTTTTAATCCAATTATGTTGAAAGTAGTCTACTATGCATTGGATACTAGGCGCCCTGCAAATGAAGGGCTACGTTAAAATAGTAGTAGAGCATCTTCTTTTTGGAATGGATGAACTTGTGATATTCTGTCCTAGAAGTTCTAGGCGAGACAGAATATTACAATAAAGTTCATCCATTCCAAAATTCTTAGCACTTTACAATGATGATGATAATGATGTACCAGGGGACTGGTATGGCGTACAAAGATAAAATACAGTGCGATTAATAGAGAATAATTTGCTAAAGGAACAAATGTTTCTTCTCTACAGGGGTTCAGCCATTGCAAGAATAATTGGAGGAAATGCTCAGACTCTCCAGCACTTTGCCACCACAGTCAAGATGTGGGTGTTTGAGGAGAACGTCAATGGCAGGAAACTCACTGACATCATCAACACAGACCATGAGAACGTGAAGTACCTCCCTGGCTACAAACTGCCTGAGAATGTGGTAAGAGGACAGATTGAGAAGGAATGACCGACCCCACAGAAAAGACTGAAATTAGCTTGAAACCTGTGCTGTTTAGTTTTGTTTATTGGACGGTCATTCTTTGCTGTTACTGAGCCAAAGCCTTTTGTTCCTCCCGATGTCTCCCTGTCCATGTGTGTGTAGGTGGCTGTGCCTGAGCTCCGGGATGCCGCTGAGGGGGCGGACCTGTTGGTGTTTGTGGTTCCACACCAGTTCATCAGGAGGCTGTGTGACGAGATGGTGGGCTGTGTGTCCTCTCAGGCCAGAGGAATCACCCTGATTAAGGTACTGTGGAGCTCCATCACCCCCTCAGTGTTCTCAGCATCATCAACAACAACAACAACAGTCCATACTGCACAGTATCATCTGATATCATCTTGATATCACATATCAAAATAAGCCTAGATTTTCCTTTAGCGACGTTGATGGAATACCCCCCAGGACTTCAGTGGTCCACAGTAGGGAAATCCCACAGGCAGGTGCAGCCATGATCTCACCTTGGGCGTTATTGCCGTTTTGGCTGGGAGGGGGTTAGTTATCCATTCGTTTTGCCACTAGTGCGCCTTTCACAACTCACCACTGTGTTCTGTACACCCTTGTAGACTGGACATCTCTTCACAGCAGACGGCTCTGTCACTGGCTTCATATTATCTACAAATCCATACTTTGCAAAACACCTTTCTACCTCTCATCCCTTCTGCACCTCTCTCACCGCCCCGTCATCGTTTTAAGATCCAGTGATCTTGTCCGACTCACCATCCCCAAAGCCCGTACCGTAGTCGGGCGCAGCGCTTTCCGGTTCGCTGCAGCACACGACTGGAACACCTTACAAAACACCCTCAAACTCACCGCCCTCACCTCACTCACTGCTTTCAAACAAATCCTGCAGCGAACCATAGTCGATCAATGCACCTGTTGATCACCGTCTCTCACCCATCCCATAACCCATCACTGCCTCATTTTAAGTACCCCTGCTCCACTACCCCCGCTATCCCTCACCTCCGCTCTTCCTCACCCCTACCTCCTCCGTCTCTCTCCCCTCTCTCTGACTGTTAATATTTTTATACATCTGTATTTGCCAGTGTTTTATTGTTTTATTGTTTTATTGTTTTATTGTCTATTGTATTACTTAACCTTGTTTTATTTCTAGCTTCCCCCCCAAAGAGCCATTGCTTTTTGGTCAGGCTGCATTTGCAAATAAGAATTTGTTCTTACATGTTTGCCTGGTTAAATAAAGGTTAAATAAAAAATAAAAAAAAGTTATCCCACTGGACTGCCCCATGTAATGAATTTCAGCAGCCCTTGTTATGCTTGGCATAATACCTAAATGTGAGACTAAACATGACATGAATAAATTGGCTGTGTTGCTAAAACAACTGTGCCTCCCATGTTGTAGCTGCCACATGAATGGGTCTATACCTCCAGGCCCTTAACTTACTTAACTCCAGAGAGAGGATCTATATATAGAGAAAAGACAAAGTGTCTGTCTGGATGGTCCCTTTGGTCTCAGCCTCAGCCTCAGCTGAGCATATGGGTGTCTCGTTGTATAAGAGACCCGAGGTCCTGGTGTGTCTGAGAATTAAGCCCCTTTAATAAAAAAAAAACTGTTATGTAACGCCAGTCTAATGTGATGTGATGGCCACTGCTCACTCGCCATTATTTCAAAGAGCCATACAGAACCAGACCCAGCTAATATCATATCCATGACAACAGAGAGCTGTAGCCTGTTAAGAATTCGACGGCCCACCGGCAGGCCCCAGCACCATGTGCAAATTGTCTTGCCCAATTTGTACACGCTTCCTACATGTTCCTATGTTTACTTAGGTAGTCATGCGTTACATCCTCTCAAAGCTATGATTCTTGCGCTTCGAGCCATATAATCCATCTCAAGATACAATCACAACAGCAGGCACAATCAACGTCGCTGTCAGACCACCGACAAACACAATACATTGACAAATTTGATAAAAACTCATCAATGAAGCCTTATAGTTGACCATAGATCGATAACATTCTGACAACAACGGTTTGCGTACATTGCAAAAAAAAAAAAAAAAACTTTTACTTCAGTGTGTTCAAACTTGCATTTCTCAATGCCAGTGCCACTTAGTCATTCTTACTGTTGGGGAACAAACTTCAGAGTGTTACCTTCAAAAGGAGACCAACCCCATGCATTTACTCCAAATGATTCAAGAACAGCTTTCAATTTACTTTGGGTATACATTGGATAGGTGTTTTAGGCTAATTATACAGGAATGGTAACAGGTTAATGAATACTGTTTGTGTGTGTCAGTGCGTGCGTGCGTGCGTGCGTGCGTGCGTGCGTGCGTGCGTGCGTGCGTGCGTGCGTGCGTGCGTGCGTGCGTGTGTGTGTGTGTGTGTGTGTGTGTGTGTGTGTGTCCAGGGGCACGTGTGCTTAGGGAGGTGAAAGCCAAGCAGCTCTAGCAAGGTTAAAAGAACAGATTAAAACCTCTGGACTGGTGGTGTGTAAAGAGAGATTTGTTTGGGTTTCCGAGCCATAGGATTCTTACTGTATCGGTGAAGCTTTTAAACCTAATTGCTACTTTGACCCTCGTTTTTGAAAGAGGATAGCCAGGGCTTCGTGGTGATTTGGGCTATTCTGTCTTCTATCTCCTATTGTCTCTGTGAACGGAGTGTGAGGGGCGTCTTTACGAGTGTTTGGCTTGTTTATAGCTCTTGTTTATCCGGGTACAGTTACAGTGTCTATATGGCAGGCTTGAATTTCGTTTATTTTTTTTCAATTTCTGTGTGTGTTACTTAGTTTTACTCAGTGTGCCTAGGACACGGTGCTCACAGCAGGGCGTGTCTGGCCTGCGTCCTGACACCAGCTGGTTCTGTCTCGCTCTCCCAGAGCAGCTAAGCTCCCGTGTCTGGCTGATGATGATGATGTTTGATGTTTGAATATTTCAGGAGTGATGTTTGCAGGCCTCATGTGCCCCCCCCCGTCTCTCTCTGTGCTCCTGGCCCAGATTCAGTCCACGTCAGCAGGAAGACAGAGAGAGGAATGTCTCTTTTCTCCAGTCTCACTTTTTTTCCTTCCGTAATTGTAGCCCTCTCTGGACAGTATGTCCAATCCCCCCCACACACACACATACACTTACTTCTAAATGATAAGCTGGTCTTGTGTGAGCTGAAGTGTTGCCGTGGGGACATAACCGGTTGTCAAGCTGAAAAACATTTGCTTGTGAGCGTTGACCTTTGTATTTGTGTATTTGACACCGGATGCATACGCAACATACACACGCACGCACACGCATGCACACAGTATATCATCGGGTTGCAAGCTGATTAATGTATTCATTGTTTCCACAGGGAATAGATGAGGGACCAGAGGGCCTCAAGCTCATCTCTGACATCATCAGGGAGAAGATGGGCATTGACGTCAGCGTCCTGATGGGCGCTAACATCGCCAACGAGGTGGCAGCGGAGAAGTTCTGTGAAACCACCATTGGTGAGAGAGTCCTTGTACTTACTCACAGAGACATGCTTGAAAAAACACCTATGAAATTCAAGAGGGTTATGATCTGAATACGTTTATTTACAGTACGCTTTACTGTACGATCCAGAGTCGACAGCTAATGAGAGCGCGGGGTGGGTCTGGCTTACACAGTGGATAGGTCTTTGATGTCTTTGATGTGAACAGTGCTGCTTTGCAGGCAGTAAGATCCTGGAGAACGGCCTCCTCTTCAAGGAGTTGCTGCAGACCCCGAACTTCCGCATCACGGTGGTGGATGACGCAGACACGGTGGAGCTGTGTGGAGCCCTGAAGGTGTGTAACCCCCTCCGCCAGCCACCATCTGTGCATCTGTGCTGGCGGTAACGACTTGGTAAAACATTCTATGTGATCATATTATGATGATGAATGTTCTTCAGCCTGGAAAGCTTTTTTTCCAAAGCGACAGTACATTGTTGGCGTACAGGATCCCAGGACAAGATCCCAGATTTAGTTCACTAGTAGAGAGAGCTATGCTCTTCCAACCGAGCCAGTGGTACTGATGTTCTCCAGTGAGATGTTTCGATGTTCTTCTCCTCGTTGACTAGAACATCGTGGCAGTGGGAGCGGGGTTCTGTGATGGCCTGCAGTGTGGTGACAACACCAAGGCGGCGGTGATCAGGCTGGGTCTGATGGAGATGATCGCCTTCGCTAAGCTCTTCAGTAAAGACGGCACCGTGTCCTCCGACACCTTCCTGGAGAGCTGCGGCGTGGCCGACCTCATCACCACCTGCTACGGCGGACGCAACCGACGGGTGGCCGAGGCCTTCGCCAAGACAGGGAAGGTAAGGACGAACAGGAAGACGGGTTGTGTCTCACTGCTGGTCGGTGACAAAATACTTGGAGAGACTGCTGTTGTGTTTTTTTTTATATATACATACAGAGAGCTATATATGTATATATATTCTCTTTTTTTTATAAGTTATACCGGTACATAACCCCTGACCAAATTCACCATTCAGAAAAACAATGTTGGCTGTGTCATTGTATCAGTAAGACATTTACTTGGCCACTTTCAATACTAAGCAAGACCTATTGAGCTGAGAAACCTCTTTTGAGAGGGCGACTTGGCAAGAAGGCAAAGCAGGGAGGTACCAGTGTATAAATGTCACAAAGATACTAATACACAGAAAGAGAAGAAAGTGTTACAAACTACCAATACATTTGACGATTGAGACCAGCTATCAAGAACAAGAGCTTCTCTTATTTTTAAATCTTTTGAAGTGTTCCAGGATGACGTGGCATTGTGTCTCAGCTCTAGGACCAGATAACCACAGCAGTGACTGTGAGCGAAGACTATCTTGAGCGACTGATTTGGTCAATGAGGACCAGAGATACAAAAGAAGTTGCCTTATCAATGATTTGTACACAAAGGTATAGCAGTGTGCTTTAACCTCCTGGTGGATTCACAGTGACGAGTGAGTGATCTAGCCTTGATTATACATCTTAAAGCACCATGATACACTGGAAAGGGCTTTTAAGGTACTTGCTGAGGCCTGCATATAAACTGCTTTGAACAAAATCCTTTCGAACTAACATTGAAAAACAAGATTTGCACTGTAATCTACTTCCCTCTCCCTCCAGAGTATTGAAGACCTCGAGAAGGAGATGCTGAATGGACAGAAGCTTCAAGGACCTGCTACCTCAGCTGAAGTCTTTCACATTCTTGAACAGAAGGGCCTGGTGGACAAGTAAGTTGTGTGTGTGTGTGTGTGTGTGTGTGTGTGTGTGGTTTTTTGGAGAGATTCAATTATGCTGGACTTGATGTGTGTGTTACAGTCAAGTTTGGGTGTGTAGATAACTATATATTCTGTGTGAGCTGTGTCTCCAGAATTCATTCGATTCACTGCAATCACTTTATTGTCATCGACACTGTTTGTTGTGTTGTGATTTTCCCCAGGTTCCCGCTTTTCACAGCAGTGTATCAGATCTGTTTCGAGGGGAAGCCGGTAGAGAAGATGATCTCCTGCCTCCAGAGCCACCCGGAGCACATGTGAGTGGTCATGTGACCTCCTCCACCTGCAAATGCTGCCCTCCAGAGCTCTGCCTCCTCTTCTCCAGAGGCTCCCCACTGCCTCTCAAGTGTGTCCGTCTATTGAAGGAGCTGCACTCTCCTCTTCACACACCCGGCCATATGTACCATTTGATGTCCCAACCAAATGAATGGGATGTTATGATAGTTCTGAGATATTGTTGGTAAAGTGGTGACACAATGTTGTGAGAATATCTTGCTGTTGAGATTCATTCGATGTTTGCAGCTGTCATTTGGGGGGTTTTCCAGTCTCCTCTCGTGTCCAGTACAATACTGCCCCCTTGTGGGGTATTGCCACCTCACTAATACAGTAGTGATTCAAGTCCTGTACTGTTTACAGAAATCTTTATACCATTATTTTTGCAGCAACAATATCTCAGCACTATCATAACTCTTATAAGTTAACTGCCATTCATAGTTTAATAGTTTCATAGTTTTTCTCATCACCTATCTCATAAACTAATAATGGGTTTATACCACGTTCTGTGTCTACCACCATGTAATATGTCTTAAATTGCACATCAACAATGTTGTACCTCTGACCTCTTTTCAAATGACCTCTGATCTTATTAGCCATTGGGTCTCAAATGTGGCCCCATCTATGGACACCAGCTTCAATGCACTTTTGCATCTGTATTTTTAGCACCCTGGCAAAGGACAATCGTCGTTCGGAAATGTAGGACATTATCACCTTTTTGATGAACAGCCATATTCCTGATAACTACATTTTCCTGATAGCAACATGTTTTATGATATTACCTTACAGTACATCTCAATCTCATCGCATTCCAGTAATGATAATTCGTTTTCACAAAGGGAATAAGTGTCCTCTTGGTAAATGAAAATGCAATCCTCGCCTCATTCATATGAACAGATTAACAGATTTGTTAATGGCAGTAGTGTTTTTGCTACATTGTTCTTTTACAGAAAGGGCCAAGATGTATCGTGCCTCATCCTGGCAGTGGTTTTATAGTGTATTTTCCCTTTTTATTACAACAAACAATTACAATTGTTTACTTTTATTTTTCATATATATGTTTTTAGTTAGGTCAGTCTTATGGTTGTGGACTATGAACACCTAAGAAATGTGAAGATGCCTTTAAATCTTCAGAGGCCAGCTGGTGAATAATAAATTAATCTTTTTTAATTTGTATTTATGCCACCCCCTTTTACCAATCGAAAAAAGTTGATTAACTCATGACCATAATGAATCCTATTCAGTGAATACCTGAATAAAGACTATTGCTTAAGTCAGGTGTACCCTCAGTATCATTTGAATGAATACATTGTATTATCAGTTACAGTATATTGTATTCGAATATGAAATGTGTATTTGTTTTTCTAAAGCACTTTCTAAAGCTTTCAGTTGGCCATGTCATTTCCTGTGTGTAACAATAACATTCGATTATTAGGGAGTACTGTACTGACCAGCATACAGTAGAGATAATTTCAGTTTTCAATAATATGTTACAGTCAAAGATTGTAGTGGTGTAGTAAGTGAAGGTTACTTGATAACAACATTACCTTTCATTTAGTTTCTGAACATCATTAACACAGATCCTCAAAGCCGTCCTGGTTCTCTGTCACTTGTTTTTTGAAGGGTTGCATTTCCTTGAAAGGTGTACATTTGTAAGTCGCATTGTTTCTGTTGGAATAAAATGTGGTGTCTCTCCTCTAAGTGTTTACTGACTGCTCTCTCGCATGTTGCAACTAGTGTTAATGCATTTAACATATGAAACACACATACTGTAGCATATAAAATAACATTATCACAAAACACCTGCCAGAGTATGGACTCGATTTTCAGCCTGCGGATGGAATAGCAGTAATAGCGGCAAGTTCATGATAATAGTGCCATCAGGTGAGCTGAAAATTACAGCCTTGAAAATAGCACTCATATTTCACACACACCCCATAGTGCCACTGCCAGCACCACCAGATGACAGTTGTTTTTCATGCTGTTAAAATATAGCCCTATATGTGGAGTAGCACGATGTGTGTTATCTAGTAGCTCATACAGACAGAGGGTTGAACGCTATCACACCTTGTACAACAATAAATACAAATTCATGGACATGAAGCAAACGATATCAGTGCCAATTTTACATAACATGTCAGCACTAACAAAATACATACAAAATACATATGTGTTTCATGTCCTTTAATAATTTTACACAGAAACTGTTACATTTTAAACTACTTTTTTTTAAGCTAAAACCATGATTTAGGAAAATACATACAACACAATCACACAGTAGAATCCAACATAATGGCATAAACGAAAATGTATTGTTTAACTTAAACATTTTAAAGCTCCATTGTCGAAGCCAAATTGTACATCCAATAAATTATTGAATGTAGGCCTACACGTATACAAAAAAAAGTATTCATTAAAAGTTCCAGAATCCAGACTAGACCATTTTTCTGACCAAATGTCAGATATTTAACGTTGGCATGTCACAGGTTTATAGTAGCACATTGAGTTCCACCCCCTCATTGTCTGTGTAAAACGTCCACTGGGTGGGCAAGGATGGAACAAAAACATGATTTCCGAAAAAACAACAACATGATTTCCGGACAATACAGTAGGTCCACAGACAACAGTCACAAGACATCTCTTATTCTTACAGTTCACAAAGAGGAACATCATGCTTCTAATTTAGAGGACTGTGACTAGGTATGTGAAGGGGTTTGTCCCAATCATTAAAAATCCAAATCCCAGATGCCAGTTCAAAGTGGATGACCTGTGATGTGTAAGGACCTTTGCCAAGTATAGTGGGGCAACATAAATGTCCTTTTGTCCACAGTGCGATCCAACAACAGTAAAGCATCAGCTCTGTTATACACGACGACAGGCCACTCATCTGGATTCCCTTTTAGATTAGTCCTCCTCTTCATCATCATCACCTCCAAAAGAGAGAAGACTGTTGTTTTTTTTCACTTTCTTTCCAGACTTTTCTTTTTTCTCTCCATCTCCATTACTCTTTTCCTTTTTCTCTCCGTCTCCATTACTCTTTTCCTTTTTCTCTCCGTCTCCATTACTCTTTTCCTTTTTCTCTCCGTCCCCATTACTCTTCTCGGTCTTCTCTTCATCCCCATCGTCAGTCTTCTTCTTCTTGCTGGAGCTGGCAGTGATGCCCTTGTACTTGTCAGAGGAGCGCTTCGAAGGCTTCTTGAACACAATCTTGCCGTCAGCGGGAGTCTCATCCTCTGTAAGGCAGCAGAAGAGAGCAGGTCAACACATTTAACCAGGACCACAGATACAGAGTTTCTAGTTGGATTGTTTATTGAGTATAACATTGACAACAACATTACCTTTTTCAGTGCTTTTTTCACCTCCTTTTATCTTTTGAACTTCATCAGCGCTTAAATCTCCTTTTTTAAGGACGACAACTTGTGGCAACTCGTCTTCACGATCACTCCCACTGTCATCATCCAAGGTTGGCATCTCTAGACGCTGAAACATGAAGACATTAATGCCACCAGTCATTTTTTGCATTCCATGCATTTCATATCCAATAGCAATGTCTATGCTATATGTGTAAGTGCTCAAGGGATGACCTTCAGCATTACTTTTTTTAAACATGATTTCTAGCCATTTAGGTCTGCATCATTTGTTTCAAAGGTCTCCTATGACAACAACACACATGAAAGCACAGGTCCCTACTCCCTATTGTTTGATTGACCACAGTTGTTCTCTCTCATGAAGGTATTTAGGCCACGAGTCATATTACTGAAATTAAATTGTTGCAAAACTGTCGCTTAACACCACATCTAACATAGGTATTGCAGGTGTGCAACACTGGACGTTTATCTCCAAGCATCTCGTTATCTGGCCACTATCACATCCTCAGTCTGTCACTCAGGGCTCGAACGTTATTAGCTCACTAGCCATGTCAGCTAGCTAGCTGCTAGCAGGTACCTTGGTGTCCACTGTGGGTCCTTCCTTGAAGCCAACATCACTCTTGAATTTCTTTAAAAAGGCCGGTTCGGCTGGCGCGACCCATGATACGTTACTTTTCTTATTCATTGTAATTATACAGCGAAAACACCCACTAACAACGGCGAGACGAGTCTGTCTTGGGTTTGAGCCAGGAGCCGATCGTCATCATAATGCGTCGCCGGGGGAGCCAATCGTCATCACAACGCGTCGCCTCAAGGAAACTCAAAGGAATTAATCTGATTGGTTGAATCATTGATGACAGAAGAGGACTCGATTGGAAGGAAGTAGTCACGCCAAAATGTAAATAGTTCCATTAGACGCTCTTTTTTTCTACTCTTTTAATATGATTTCGGGTACATTTTATGCATTATTAGCCGGCTTCCTTGGAGCTGTCGCCTCCTCGTCAGCGAAACTGTCTCTGGGCGCGGGCTACATCAGAGAGATGTGTGAGACAGGTCTGACAGCCTGGGCTCGGGTGGAGCAAGATGAGACATCTCCTTGTGAATGGGTAAGAGCAAAGATGGATCTATTCAGCCATGTAGACTGCCTATTTGTGTGTGTGTGTGTGTGTGTGTGTGTGTGTGTGTGTGTGTGTGTGTGTGTGTGTGTTTGTGTGTGTGTGTGTGTGTGTGTGTGTGTGAGAGAGATGAGATGAGATGAGATGAGATAACGTTTATTGCCATTATACATACACATTAAGCATACACATATAGGAATTTGATTCGGCGTTACAGTAAGAGCATTTCTACTTTTCTAAACAAATGCAATGCAAACAAAACAACACAGGACAGACAGCAGTGCAGACAGTGCAGGCAGCCATAATGTCCACAGAATACTGTAGAGAAGGGAGGGGGGGGTGGCATGGGCGGGGGGAGGGAGGAGTGGGGGGGTAGGTGGCATGGGCGGGGGGAGGGAGGAGTGGCGGGGGTAGGTGGCATGGGCGGGGGGAGGGAGGAGTGGGGGGGGTAGGTGGCATGGGCGGGGGGAGGGAGGAGTGGGGGGGGTAGGTGGCATGGGCGGGGGGAGGGAGGAGTGGGGGGGGTAGGTGGCATGGGCGGGGGGAGGGAGGAGTGGGGGGGGTAGGTGGCATAGGCGGGGGAGGGAGGAGTGGGGAGGGTAGGTGGCATGGGTGGGGGGAGGGAGGAGTGGGGGGGTAGGTGGCATGGGCGGGGGGAGGGAGGAGTGGGGGGGGTAGGTGGCATGGGCGGGGGGAGGGAGGAGTGGGGGGGGTAGGTGGCATGGGCGGGGGGAGGGAGGAGTGGGGGGGGTAGGTGGCATGGGCGGGGGGAGGGAGGAGTGGGGTGGTAGGTGGCATGGGCGGGGGGAGGGAGGAGTGGGGGGGGTAGGTGGCATGGGCGGGGGGAGGGAGGATGTTCTGGGTCAGTCCGACCCGTCTTCGTAGAGCAGCAATCAGTGTCGCCATGGACAACGGCCTTGAGCACTGCCCCAGAAGGCGGCACAAAGTTCACCAGAGAGGGGGGGGGGAGGGGGGGGGTTGGCACGCTGCATGGAGGCTTCAGGGCATGGGGGAGCTTTTGAGCCATAATCAGGTGAATGGGTTCACTGCGAGGAAAAACAGCATTCCATAGAATCAATCCTCTCGAAAATTTGGGGTCTCCTGTCATTCGCCAATTCGGAGAGCAGCAAGATTGTCCACCTTGCGATCCAGATCAAGAACCCTACGGTTCAGATCCGTAAGCGCAGCGCCGTGCATACCAGCCACTCTCCCCAGTTCTTTGATCAAGAGGGGCAGTTCGCGCAGTTCGCTAATCACTGCTCCCATCTTTTTAATTTTCCGATAGATCATGGCAGCACTCAAACCGAGTCCAATGTGTCCAACTATCATAAATCCGAAAATGAAAACATCTTCCACGTCCTCAATCGACATGACTGCCAAGCAAACGAGACGCCAGTTGTCCCAGGCATCTCTGATGTAACCTGCGGCAAAAGTTCCGTCTGGGCAGAGAGGTTCCCCCGAACCAGCTTTCCTCGTGGAAAATAGGTTATCAGTTGCATTCAGGGACCAGCTTAACAAATCCATTTTGCTTCTGAAGAGGCAGTGCAGTGTAGAGCAAACAAAAAAAGCAGAGGGAGAGGGAGAGCGAAAAAAAAATAAAAGTGTGTGTGAACACAGAGCATTTATACCAGACCTTCTTGTGTTCTAGCTTCACATCCCTCTGCGGCTGCTGTGTGGAGGCTTGCTGGTCACCTGCAACGCTGTGATGTGGACCTTCTTCTCCAAGGCCCTGAGACACTCCTCCTCCTCTGCCCGGGCCACTGTGACCACCACCGCCTCCAGCTTCGTATCCTCTGTGAGTTCACTTGAATGTTTCAACAAATCAGATCTTTGCTATCATCCAATCACTTGATGATGATTTTTAAAAAGGGTTAGATTACAATAATATATCATTTATGGAGACCTTAATGCTGTGAATCATCAGTGTGAATGCATGTGCAGTAGGTACCAAGTGTACTACAGATAACCTGTTTTAAGCATCCACTTCATGCTTTTTTTAAGGCATTCCTGGGGAAGCTTATCTTTGGCGAGACACATGCAGCGCTGTGGTGGGTGGGTATTTCACTCACCCTATCAGGACTACTGGTTCTTCATGGATCGACGTCTCAAACCCCTCAACAAGGTGACGCCAAGAAGCAGGAGTGAATTGCCTACATGTGGAAAAGGACAGTTAATGGCAAAACTGCATCAAGCATGTCATTTCACTGTTTAACCGATGCTCTCTGGTTGAAAGGAATCTTCACACACTCATTTTACATGAGTAATACATTGGTTTCTGTTCTCAACTGACTTTGATGGCGGTCACACACAAAGAAAACACTTGTATAATGGGTTCTGGCACGGCACATAAGTCTCTACAATCGTACTGACAAAGAGGATGATCAGGATAGAGGTGGTTGTGTGCACATTAATCACTTCCACTGCAACACGTGTCTTATATGCAAACCAAGTGTAAGAAACACTTAAGATGTATATTATATTTCTGACATTTTAATGTCCTGTAAGATTAAATTAATATCAGTTTGTTTAAAATAAACTTTTTTACTTTAAATGTATTGTCTCATTTGTGGTTAAAAACATACTGTATGTGTCAGGGTCTATGATTTTCTTTGGGTTGTAAATATGGCAGTTAACTGATCATAAGAAAATATATCTGGTTTCCTGACCTCTTATCTTATTTTGTGATGAAGTCAATGTGTTCCTATCGATGCAATTAACACACAAAAGAAAGCCAGCATTGTTGAGAACATCCCTTTTAATTAAAACAATGTAAACAAGATCGAAGGTTCCATTATATCCAGCAGCATCCACATGGCTGTCAAAGTCCTCCCTAGCAGCAGACTTCCATCCTGTAGCTCTGTAACTCCCCACTCCACCACCATGCACAGTCTGTTGTAGAATTCCCATTATTTGCAACATATTGCAGATTTAGACAATGATGATATAGCAATCATCATTTTAAAATGATGATATTTTTTTTTACATTAACATTAATCATGGAATGCACACTTATTAGACAAAGGTGTTTCTGATACACTTAAAAAGGTACAGAGAATATTATTTTTACATGACAGAGTTAAAAACCTCATTTGTATAAACTTGCAGAAAAAGGGCAATACGTTTTCAGGTAAGGCACTCATTAAGTAGGAAGAATAGACATCAATTCAAAGGAAAGGGCAGCAGAAATACTACAGTATGTAGTTAAACGGTAAATGGACTGCACTTACTGTATATAGTGCCTTATTCCAAAACGCTTTACAATGGCCTCTCATTCACCCCTTCACACACATTCACACACCAATGGCGGCAAGCTACCATGCAAGGCGCCGGCCCTCTCATTGGGAGCAAATTGGGGTTCAGTGTCTTGCCCAAGGACACCTCGACACGTAGACAAGGAGGAGCCAGGGATCTAACCGCCGACCTTGCGATCATTAGACGCCGGCTCTACCTCCTGAACCACAGCCGCCCCACCTAGTTAGTTCCAGAGCTTTTGTGTAAACTCCGGGTTCAGAATGAATGAGCATGTTGAATGAGCAGTCAACTCCTCTCTGGAATCTAAGGCTTTGGTCCAAACCAACAGGGTTAGCAGTGGTCAGAGACAGCGTTAGGTGAGTGGGATCTCTATGATGTCCTCCTCGATGATCTCTCCCTGAAACACCAGGACGTGGGTGGACGGGTCCTTCTTGCAGCTGAGCTCAGAGAAAGGGCTGAGCCAGGAGAGGGAGCACGGCCCTCCGAACGCCTGTTTCATGGCCTCCCAGCACGGAGTCTTCTCCCACGCACCCTTCTCGTTCTTCAGACGCTCGATGCCCTGGAAGGAAGAGGAGACGGTGAGCTTCAGAGAGACAGACGTTATCTTTCTGGTAACCTTTCACCTCACATACAGCATCAAAACATGATGTTGACTTGTGTTATAATTTCCCATGTGTTGGTGAACTACAGTAGACACAAAACGGTGGACAGTTCATGCATCCCATATTTTACAACTAGTAACATGGGCCAACTGAGGCAGGAGGCAGAGGAACATGCATCATGCTTTGTTATTTACAGAATTTCAATAATGTTTGGTTAAGTGTGTATACAGTAATAAATCAAATAAAAAAATAAATGAAAAAGAACACAATTATTTGGGCTTTTGAGAGACGACTTTGGCCTTCTAGATCTGCATGCTCTTGAAATGTGATATGATTGATGAAATTGCTACTAGAATTTCCGTTGCAACTTGTAAGCTTACCTCCATCCCATACCTAAGCAGCAAGTCTAGCTCAACACTCAGTACAGAGAGACAGTTAACAGCTTCAGTAGAAGCACTTGACACATTCAGTTACCAACCAAAACAAAAAGCAAAATGTGGAAAAAGATATAGGAATGCATAAAAAGATCAGATACAGTGACACACAACAACTGTAACCTGAATAATAAGAATTGATAATGATGACAAGAGACATGATAGAGTAATAATCATAAGCATTTTCAGCATTGCCTCCTTTTGTTTAAATCTCTTTATACGAATCATTATAGTGAAATCAAACAACAATCGGGTGCTAAGAAAACACATGAAAATAGGACAGCTTTGTCCGTCTGCTTTGCATATTTCACACAAACTGTAGGAACAGAATGACAACTGGGAAGTTTATTCTTTCTTTGCCAAAGTATATAGAAAGACTTGAATTTGTAGTTTAAAAAAAACAAAAAAACAAAAAAAACATCTTCAATAGCCCACTCACCGGAAAGACACAGCACCAACACTGTAAGCAGCATCAGTTAGTCTTACCCTTCAACTTCACCATTCATTCAAATAAAGTAAGTATAGCAACATACAATAACGTAAACACATATAGGATGATGACCACATTGCTGAACAGTAACATGATCGAGTTCTTCTGAAGCATACAAAGGTTACACAACATGATACTGAAGTAGATAAGATACATCTTATATTTTACTTCACAAAAGATTTTGCGTCAGGTTTACATCGGTTTGGTGGATCAGACTTCCCCCCAGGTCCCTCATTTTTCCACACCTCCTCCTGCACAACCATATATTATGTTTAATTCAAACAAAAATATCTGGCAACTTTAGTCAAATTTTAGAACTTTCTTAATCCCATGTGTTGGAGATTAAAATGTTAGCTGAATTTGGCACAAATTGACAACATCCAAAGCCTTGATAACATTGTAGCATGTGGGCTAAACTACTGTAGTGATGTGATCATGCAGAGAGACACAGATAGCATATATCTATCCAGATTCTCCTTCACAACAAAGCATATCAGCTACACAGCAAAACCCTGATGTCACAAAGCAGGACTGATGAGGAACAGAAAGACACCTTTAAAGAATGTTCTGAAACAACTTCTTATTTCCTTGTTCCTAGATAAATAATGATAACTATCATATAATATCTAAGATATGAGCTTGGTCTGACTCAATCCTACTTTCTTCATACGCACAAAAAGAAACAATGAATTATAGCATGCTGGGCCGGCTGATGATCCTGCTTTGTGACATACAACCCTGGCCTGAATCTCATCTGGCTCAAACCCGAGCCGTAGATAAACGGCTCCATGTGTATCGATGGCTCTGGGTTTAATCTGATCTCCAACAGGCAGCTGTGTAGTGGAAGGGGACGTTCCCTATGCTTTGTCATTAGTCATGTATCAGAGAGGAATCAGAGGGAAGGGAAGGTTTGGACTGATAAGAGGATTCAGGAAGGGAGGGGCGAACAAAGAGGAAAGTGATTCTGTTCAAAGAAACAGAAATGGTTTTAAATAGAAGAATCAACATACAGTATCACAGAGTTAACAGGCAGGTTGAAAAGTTGTTCTTTTTCTCTGCAACTCCACTTCCTCAGCGTCCGCAACATGAAAATAACACATTTTGGCAATGCAAAAAGCAGACAAACAGCCGTTCATGGTTAGGGGTTACAATCATGTTCAGCATTGTCACAGGGGTGTCAGAGTGCGGGGGGAGGGGGGGTGTTGGGGTGGTGTTAGCACACCTCTGTCTCTCCCTTCGAGTTTGGTTTGACCCAGGTGGGGGTAAAAGGGGCTTGCTTCATGAGCTCAGACCACATACTGGGATGGGTCTGCTTTCCCATGGTCAGGCCTGGAGAACGGGCTAAACCATAATATCGAGAAGGGGTGTCCGAAAACTGCCTTCATGTTCATCCACTTAGTTTTTTTAGCCCATCTTCTCTCTTCCTTTTTCAACTGCTCTATACCCTGAAAACAAGAGACAACCAAACTTCAGTGTGAACGAATCACAAACTAGGCGGCTTCTTCCCTGACTGCATTCAAGTAGTAATAACTGATTATCACACTACTACTCCTCCCATCTCATTTCTAGTCAAAAACCAAAGACAATCTTGACAATCTCTTTAAATGGAACACTTTTCTGAGAAAATAGCAAGAGCCATGACTGAATGATCATGGTCTGGAGTCCATTCTCAATACACTGTACGCTGATACAGAGATCTGTTAAACAGGCCTCCCACCCCTGTAGTGAGGCACCATATTAAATGATACAACTCTGCCCTAACTGTGTCCTGAAGTTGCAGACAAAAAGAAAATCAGAACAAGAAAGGAGAGTTAGTTTAGTGTGGTTTTAGGCAGTTGAAAACATACAGTACAAACATACATGGAACAAACAAACCAACACACACAACCGCTGTCTACGCTCTATATGATTTGAATGATGTCACTATACATCATAGTACTAGCACGATGCTGATTCATTCTCAGATTGATACATGGCTAGACAGGTTTTATGCTTTATACGCTCCCTGACGCCTAATCTCCTTCTCAGACACTTCCGCCTGGTTATAGTCTGGATACGAGGTTAGTGGATGCCAAACCCACAGCAATACTTACCAAGATTGGATTTCGTTGTACGAGAACCATTCTAAGAGCATAGTGTTTAATGACAAAGCCATCACTGGGAGGTAACTAACCAAAGCTTCCTTTCAGGACTACTAAATGCAGAGACTTCTATTTACACTTAAAGCAAGGGACTTTGCTTGGGATGAGCTGTAGACAGTTAGAGTAGTAGTAGTAGTAGTAGTAGAAGTAGTCGTGTAGGAGGGTTAAACATCATAGCTCCAAAGCAGCAGTGGTGGGATGTGAGAGGGTGTTGGGAGAAGAGGACCAAGGTCACTAGGACACTTACTGTCTCATCGGTACAGATGGAATGGACCTGTGTCCCGAACATCACAGAGGTGAAGATGAGGAAGAGGAGGGCCTCAAAGCACAGGAGGATGAGGAGGATGACAGTCGCTGGAGGTGAGAAGGAACTGCACTCTGGGGTTGGGGGGAGGGAGGGAGAGGAGGAGGAGGGATGAGGAACACACACGTTTATACTGGAGGGGGGCACAGCACAGCACAGTTAAAGCTATCGCTCACAGAGAAGACAGGTTTCAACTGTAATCGAAACCACTTCCCCGTCGAGCAATGCATATCTCTGGCTCAGAGCATATTGTACATCACATTCATTCTCAGATAGCTGCCTGGACCAATTACGATGCGATGAGATTGAAGGGAATACCGTGTCTTCGATTGACGGGTGGGTTTTACCATTGGCGTTTCCCCCAGAAAATACAACAAGGTGTGTTTCATCCACATTACAGTACAAAGGTGGCTCAAATAAAGGCACTAAAAACAGGTTGTATTTTCCAGCAAAGGAGAATGAGCATAAATTGAATGTGCATTCTCAATATGCAGAGATAAACCACATACAAACAATATAGGTTTACTGTAGTAACTCATTAACATGACACAAAACAGCTCAACGTAATGAATACAGTAAGACAACCCCCCCCCCCCCCCTCCCCATACTTACTTTGTGTTACCAGGTCTAACTGACCTTCAGCGAGCTACACAGAGCCAGGAGACTAGCAGGAATAACACATGTCCGAAAGGATGTCAGACTAAAGGGTTGTGGCTTGACTCGAGGCAGAGGCCACATAGTAGGCCACTTAGTAGCGTCACATGAGATGAATGGTTATAATATCTGTAATGTCACATCTACTAATATTTGGAACGTATGGACAGGTCACATGTAACGCAGGCAGGTAACTTACTTGTCCAGTCGTCTTCAAAGCAGTAGAGGAAATGGAAGACCACCATCGTCAGAGAGTGGAGAGAGATGAGTGCGATGTACATCTGGAAGGAGGGGAGGCTTACAGTCACTTACAGACCTTCTCAACTCAGAAAAATCACGTCATCCAAAACTCATCATCCTTGATAACCCAACAGCTATTGAGCAAACCACAGAAATCATCCTGTAGTAGGTGCTTGTGCATCGATTCATGTGTGTAACAGATGTATGTGAACGGTACGTACTGTGAAAAGCACAAAATACTTCTGGTTGCTCTCTCCGACACAGTTGTTGACCCAGGGGCAATGGTGGTCCATCTTTCGTATGCAGCGTTTGCAAACACTTCCAGGGGAAAGAATAAAATACATGGAGGGAGAGAGAAGGGACAGGCCAGGGGATCAAACACTGACAAGGGATGAATGGCAGGAAGCCCGGCTGGGAGGCTACCAGAACCCTGGGGTATCCTGCACACACACATCAAACATGGACTAATCAGAGGGACGTGTCGGGTTGAGAATTCTCATTCTAGAACATGAGTACCTTTCATCTTATCTCATCCAATACCGTTCCATCTCCATCATACTGACCTTTTCCCTCCATTTACACTCCATCTGATCACAGCTGTCAACTGCACGCCATATATGCAATCTCATAAATCTCAGGTCGTCACCCCCAATAAACTACACTTAGACTGATAGAAATACTGCATCCAAAGCATCCACCTTTTATCTGAACATGTGCACGTGCCCACTTCACCACATGGACCTAATTAGCATACTGTATGATTCAAGGACATAGGAGAACGGGCTCATTGTAATGCATGGGATGGAATGAGGAATCGTATCTACCTCCACCAGCCTCCAATCTTACACTAATTATTATTTTAAAAATGTTTAGATTAGAATTTTTATTTGTATTTTTAATTAGATTTATTTTTTTTACATCCATGCAGGGGGAGTATACACTCCAAGTACAAATGCCAATTTCAGGAAAACGTAGGTGAAACGGGACACAACCGCTCTCGGAGGGGGGCTCGCCCTACCTGCAGTGGTGTGCCCGGTCGGGCTTGATGCTGCTGCATTTGGGACACTTATAAACCACTTGGCCCGGCTTCAGCTGGAGGCTCTCGATGTACTCCTTCGTGGCGTTCCCCTTTGGCACAGCACCCTAGGACAGATCGATATGCAGGACATGATGGAACAAGGTGACAATGACTCAGCCTGCATGACAGAGAATCCTGCTGATGTCTGCCTATCGGCTGTAGAGTCATCTCCACCCTGGCTCTACAGCTACTGGAGTATACGCCGTAATCAGAAGTTACCCTAACCCGGCTCTGTGAGATTTAGCCATAGAGTAGCATTGACATGACATGTGTGAGGTGTGGGGGTTACTGGTCCACTCACAGGGTCGGTGCACATGGCCCGGAAGTGGGAGGCGAGGGCGAGGAAGGCCAGGCTGTTGAACACCGTCCCGTTCACGATGCTGTAGGTCAGGTTCTTGGATGGTAACAGCATGACGAAGAGCACCACAAACTCGGCGTAGAAGACCAGGAACCAGGTGATGACCCCGCACACGATGCCGCAGGCGTCCCGGATGAACCACATGGAGTTGGACCTGTCCTTGGAGGGAGGGAGGCAGCTCTCCGCTTGCAGGTAGCCCCCCTGCCTCTCCACGTCTCTGCATCTGTGCACCGGGCTCTTCATCTTGCCAACCGCCCCTCAGAGTCACCGCATGCTGTTGAAGGACAGAGGAAGAGGGGAGTAAGAGGTCAGACAGCATAAATACATACATTTGATCTTGTATTTGATTTACAGATAAACCAACATCAAACTAAGGGGACATTCTATTAAATCGGGGTGAAAAAATATATAAATAGTTTTTCAGGATTTTCAGGAAAGATGGGAGAAGATCCATTTGATAAAAAAACAACACCTATCCCCTTAGTACTGTAGGTGACCGGTGTGTCGTTCACTGAACCACAGTGGACTGTCAGAAATAGATGGTCACATGTGGGGCTTCGATCATCCATGAGAAAACATGAAGGGTTGTGCTGTTCGGTCAGCAGCTAGCTATTCCTTCATAAAGGTCAAATACACCCAGTCATACAGTCCACAGCACACTCACTCCCCCAATGTCACAACATCCCTGCATGCTGCAGACAGTCTGACTCGGTCAGTACCACCACAGACAGCTCTGTGTGCAGAGGGACTGTCTGCTGGCCTCCTCGCTGTTAGGTCTGCTGACAATGTCGAGTAGAGGACAGGGTACCTGATGATGATGATGATGATGTCTATTGTCTACTTTACTAACGGCAGGATATACCTCCTGCCTCCTAGCTCCTAGCTCCTGTCTCCTAGCGCCTGCCTCCTAACTCCTAGCTTCTGTCTCCTAACTCCTAGCTCCTAGCTCCTAACTCCTAGCTCCTGTCTCCTAGCTCCTGCCTCCTAACTCCTAGCTCCCAGCTTCTGGCTGGGCGTTCAGCTAGATCGCCTTGGTAGATAGACATCATCTTCATGCCAACATGTGACACACACACACACACACACACACACACACACACACACACACACACACACACACTCCTGTGATGGAACCTGACAGATAAATCCTCAGCCTCCCAGATCTGACCAGTAGAACGGGGTACCTCACTGTGTGAGACCCCACACTCTGTCAGGACCCCCACTATCTACAGCTCTATCTAACCCCACCATCGTGTGATCACTCAGCCAGCTACAGTGCTAGACATCATTACCAGCTGTTTAGCTAGCCAGCTAGATCATAACTGAACACTTACGTGCTGAACTGAATAGTACAGTTGACTAGTTTCTCTGATCTGCATTCATGCCAACACCGCTAGCTTAGCTCGCTAACTAGCTTAGCCAGAGATGTATCATCGTGTAGCTCGTTTTCGTACCTGTGTTCACATCCACGGACAGAGAGACCTCCACGGCGAGCAGCGATCGGTCTTCGAGATGTCTTCTGATCAACGATTCAATCTTGTACGATTATGACAATAACGCAGCAGACATGATGTGTGTGGTAAGGCAGCATCCTCTCTCTTGGGGCTTCGCTCTCCCACACACCCCTGTCACAACATGTCATGACGTCTAAGGAAATGGTGAATGAAAGAGCCAATCGTATTCTCGAAAAAAAATCACACCTTTCCACATAAAAGAAGTGCTGAAGTTCATTCATCGAATCTGGATCGAATATCCAGTATATCAGGTTTACTCATGACAGCATTTGTTTGATCGGAAGGAAGGTGTGTGTGGCTTAAACTGGCTTAGCATTGCAACAGGAGAACATCAACCTGAAACGTTGGTCTAACTATGTATAATGTTCAGGAATAATCGGGGTTCGACGGGGTTCAGGCCACGTTAAGACTTTCTCCAGATCAGAATTGTTTGGCTCAGTCGTTGTTGAGGCTGTGGGATAATCCGATGGACATCCGGTGGTTACCACTAGAGGGCCCTGTCAGACAGCAGTATCAATGATACAACAGGGGTTTCTATCTCTGACTGGCAGTATTTTTGTTATTTCTGTAAATAAAATGTAGTAGACTAATGTATGATGATTCAATTTGATTATCCATTTTAAGATACATACAGATTTTTAAGAAATGTCAACAATCATCTGTCATTGCACACTACAGGAAGACAAGCACGCCGGACTCATTTGCAACAGAGAGTGGTCATTATCCACAAGGAATGGGAGGACTCAGGGATAGAATTGTTGTTGGGCACAATTGTTGTAATTTCTACTAGCTTGGGTGACATTCTAGGCCTACTGTCCAAAACATTAATCTGCTAAAGAAAAAATCTTCTTTTTAATAAGGAGATAATAATATTAATATTTTCATTCATATCTGATCTGATGCATAGTTTTCTATTTCCCTTTCCTGTTTTCACAGGTCACATTTTCATCACCTCCTTTGACAGGTGATGAAATGACATGAAATGACATGAAATGAAATGACATGAAGACTTGAACACCCTCCACTCACAATAAACTTAAATTGGGCCGGGCTTTGAAAGTTTCCAAATGTACTTTCTTATTTTTATTTTATTATAATTCTTATTTTTATTTCATCATCATGTCCAATGGTTTTGGAATCAAAATTGGCAACGAAGAATTGAACTATGCATCAAAGCTTGTGCCTGTTTCCATAATGTACTCTGTGATATATCCACAATCTCAGTTTGACCTTTTTTTTTTAATCAACTTTAATTCTCTGTAATTGTAGTTGTTTGCAGGGTTTCGTGGGACACACAGTATTACATATTTATTTTCATTTTGACCGATGTCTATGTCACAGTATGGGGTGAACACCAAATAACCTCCCGACACAGGGTTTACTCTAGCACACACCCTCACACAGGAGACCAGGACAAGACAAGTATATAAAAAAGGTAGATTTTCTTACAAATTCATAAAGGACAAAAAAAAAATCTAACCCGCTGCAAGATCGCCCCCCTCCGCAATGGCTCCACCTCTGATGGCACTCTGGAGAGAGTCTGATAATCGCTTCTGCTGGTGCTGGGTCCTGGCCTCGACCTGGCTGTAGACCCGGCGGAGCTGGTCGTGGTGGTGCCAGACTCATCCATCTAGGTCCATCCGTGGCCTCAGGGCCTCTGGACAGGGAGACGGGCATGGCTGCCGCACATGACAGAAAAAGGGATGAGCCCTGTGCTATTATGCTCAGTGTTGTTGTATGCTTGAAGCAACATGGGCAGGTGATCATCTCCTTTGTTGGTCTCCCTCCCAGGACCCTAGGAGGGACAGTAATGTCAGGTTAAAGCGTTCGCAGGCTCCATTGCCTTGGGGTTTGTAAGGGGTAGTGCGGATCTTTTTACATCCGTATAACTGACAAAACTGGGCCACAAGCTCAGATTCAAAAGCAGCCCCCTTCCGTTCAAGATCGCTCATGGCCAGTCTGTCCCATTTTCTCCACCATCGCCTCTCCTCCCGGTGGGCGTCTTCCCGGGCCTTGCCGACAGGCAGCTTACCCTGGCTGACCCTCTCAGTCAGAACCTGGAGGTGCGGACCGCCCTGCTGCCTCCAGTCAGGTCCTCCCTCAACAGCTGCCTCCTGCCGGGGTTCCACCTCCCCCCCACATCATACATCATCTCCCCCCTACATACACTTAGGGCCTAGGGGGGGTACAGTTAGGTCTCTAGGGTTTCATCTCCGGAACATTCTAAGGATCTTCAGGAGAGGCAGGCCATTTGATGGGCGAGGTGGAATTTAGCGAACGGTGTGTGAGGCAGTATGACTAATGTGCGGAATGGTCCATTTACATAGGAGAGGCAGACTGCACCACGCCATGCCGCTCTGCGCTCCTTCCCAGAGGTACGCTTGGCGTAGCAATCTGTTGGCTGGCTGTCCTCAGGGCTCCCTTCGACACTTCATTTTCATGCTCCATTTTAGATCAAGGCTTTTCTAATATTTATCCTAGAAGGCAATCTAAGATTGGAATTTGATTCACTTTGAGGGACACCGAGACACAAACAGCCGACAACCCCCCCATCCCCTGGCTCGAACACATCTGCCCCTCAGAACACACCTGCCCCTCAGAACACACCTGCCACACCTGATCAGTGTTCTGATCAGAGCGGCCAGGGTGGTACTTTACCTCGAACTGGTAGCTTGGCCAGTTGGGCCACCCATCGCTGCTGCTCGACTGCCCCTAGTTGAACCAGTGGGTTAGTTAGTTTGAATGAGTTCTGATCATTTCTCTCCTGTGAGGACAGGCTCTGGCTAGCATAGGTGCTGCCTGTCAGCAAGCCGTGGAGGGGGGGATTGCCTAATCCTGGATGAAGAGGGAATAAACCGTCGGTAATACCCAGCAAGGCTAAAGAAGGAGTGTACCTAGGAGGCATTCTCCATTTAACCCTTCTCTCCCCTTATCTAAACCACGGGGGTTTAAAAGGATAAGGCAGCCAATCCCACCGCTATCCCGCTAATCAGTTAACCCATTTCAGCCATGTCTATTAACCATGCCCGTGATTTTCCCATCCTATCACTGTGCCCCATTTCATCCCGTGACATCTAATCTGGACTCCAGAGATTCAAATGCAGGTCAAAAGCTTCATTTGATCAGAGTGTGCTTATGTCATTTCCCCCTCAGACTTAAAGTTCTCAGGCCTGACCTCCCTTCATACGTCTCATCTCTTCTCTCAGCAAAGGAATGTGTTGTCTGTCAGCTCCACTCAGAGAGAACATGACTTAATCCAGGCGGAGTCTGAACTTCAGAAGGAGTCGCAAATCATCCTCTGCTGAAAATCCAGCCTAAGGGATCACCTGTGGGGCAACGCATTGATTTAAAGTATCCCTACAAAAAAGTGTAAACTTTAGCAATAAATTGAGTAGAGCCTCAAGTAGATCCCCTTATGTCAGTCATGGTTTTGATCTATTTTTCATGATGTGGAGGAGAATATAAGCACCTAGGCATCAGGGACAGGAACTGTATGGCCATAATGAGGGAGGACCGAGGTGAGTCAACCTTATTCATCTTCTCTGGATCCCCCCTCACTCAGCAGGGACTCCTAGCCCTGAATCACAGTCCTTTAAAAGACATCCTTGGGATGTATAGCAGTGTCTTTTGATAGAAGACAATTTTATATTTTTAGAATAGTTGAGATAAAGAACGCTGACAGGCCCAATCAATATTCAATTTTAGTACTACAATTCAGGTTTCAAGTATTCGAATTCAAGCTATATAGTTTCTTATTATTTTGCATTATATATGATCAGTGCTTGACTTGTTCAGTTCTGTGGCTCAGCACATTCTTCGAATTTTTTTTTTGTGGAAAAAGCATAGCCCTTTGAAATGTTGTACAATACTCCAATGATGAGGTTCACCATTATGTACCTTTTCTTATTGTAAAGAACTACGTTGTTGCATGAAGATTTTAATTATAGATAGGAATCACAACATGTTCCAAGTCAAGATTTATGATTTATTTATTTGTAAAGTCAACTTTTCATAATTTAAGTTGAGCTTTGCTGTCCTTGTTTCCTGTGTGGTTTTGTGTATTATGTACATTCTGTATGAATATATTCCAGACCATTGTCTGTTCCAAAGCTGGAACATTGCTCAGCATTCAACAGCTTGTTTAAGATTGTCCTTGTCAGTAAATATTCTTGTCCTCAGAATATTGAAAAAGGTAGCTTTGTTTCAGAAAAGGCCTAACCAAATCTAACTTCATGCAAATTAGAAAGAGACCGATAACAACCCTGACAGCCTTGGTGAAGCAGACATTTCAAGGGCACAATAACAGTGTTTCTGCTTTTTCCATCCTGCTACAGTACCTTGCCACTCAAGAAAATGTGCAGTAGTTCCACACTCCAAATGACCCTTTATTGAGAGGATCCGGACATGTTTGGGAAATAATAGAGGTTTAATGCCCAGGGAAGTAAGTAAGTAAAGCTTTATTTATATAGCACCTTTCATACAAGAAATGCAGCTCAAAGTGCTTTACAACAGGAATAAGAACATAAAGTGAATATCAAAACATATACAAGCATAGAATGAATATAAAAGCAGGGGGAAACAGTCAAAAGAAAAGGTAAAGATTTACATTTCTTACACACTATGTGCTTTGCGTGAGTTATCAGAGATATTGAGCGTTTTTACATTGAGCGTTTTTACATTCCATTACGTTTTGTGAGATGGAACCTTTGTATTTTATGAATTACTAACTCAAAATGTCAACATTTTAAAAATAACACCACACATTAATAAACACCTAATGGATCAGATTATGTAAAAGGTCAATCTGCCTGTAGAGACAACGGTAAGTCATTTAAATAGTCTCTGCTGAATCTACTCATCTGTGGTTGAAGAGCTTTTTAGTCATAATAGAATGGGGTGAAATAAAGGCAACCAAACTATACAGACCTACAGATGTTCATATAATAATTATGTTCATGTATTATCTGGAGATGTGTCTCCCAGTGGTAGAGGATATGCTGTACTTTTGATTAACTGTCAGTTATGATATGCGTAGGTATCCAGATTGTGTTTTCCTCTCCTATCCATGTACTAGGAAAGCAGACCATATAATGACAGATTAAAAATGTTCCTTGTATCAGTATGCAGAGACCTTTAGAGATATAAAGTCAGACATTTTCCTCATTTTGATTATCAACCCAGATTAACTGTCGAAATGGCCATTGTTACCCACTTGCATTGTGAACAAGTCTTGAGGAGATGCACTGTGTTTTTTGTGAAGATGAATGTAGCGGTGTAGCCATCTCGTCCCTCATCATGAGACCACACATATGGATCTGAACCATGTACTGTAAACAGGAAACAAAACGAATATATTTGGAGAGAGAGAGAGAGAGAGAGAGAGAGAGAGAGAGAGAGAGAGAGAGAGAGAGAGAGAGAGAGAGAGAGAGAGAGAAAGAAAGCCAACTCATTTTGAACCTCCCTTCTGCAGTGTCGGCGTTGCTTTGTAAGCATAGTTTTCCTGGCCAAGGTTCAATTTAATTTGATACAATGGTCGTGCCAGAATCATTCTCAATATGATTATATATTTTCATATGAGTGCTTGTTGTAACTTCATATAGGTATTCATCCTGTTGTAATAAGGCTATCATTAAGGAGTCCATGGTGTGGTAGTGTCAGTGAACCTTTTTAGTGTCAAAAAACGTTGTTTGGATATAGCATTCTTCACTGAACATTCATCATGAAATACTTTAAATAAATGTGAAATAATACTATTGTGCAATATGACAACCCTAGTCGTCTATCTGTACAGTATAGTACAGTGGATAGTGTACATAGCCTTTATTTATGTAAACCAGCTCCTTCCCTTCTTGTGATTTTTTTTAAAGTTTTTTTTTTTTTTTCCTTTCCTAACACCAGGGGAGCCACCCCTCCTAAATTTCGTTGTTTGGTACCTGTACTGTAGCAATCACAATAAAGTCCATTCATTCATTCATTCATTCATTCATTCATGTTAATTGCTTGAGGCCTACTGATTTATCATTGTTTAGCACTGTTTTAAATCTAAATCCTGGACCTTTACATTCCATTTACATTTTTGGCATTTAGCAAACGCCTTATTCCAAAGCAACGTACAACAAATACATTTCACTAAGTAAGTGAATCATCTATCCACCAGTCCTAGCAGGAAAAAAGTAATCTATGTAATCTAGTAATCTAATTTATGACACAGGAGAAACAATACAGGGGGACAGTAGATGTCTCAGGAGGGCCAGTTAACGTGTAGCCTGAAGAGATGGTCTTCAATCTCCGGCGGAATATGGGGAGTGATTCTGCAGTTCTGACAGTTTAGAAGAAGAACCTTTAATGAAGGTTTTGACTTTCCAATCACATGTATTGCACATCTAATCACCGATACTGTATATCATATTCAATCCCTGGAGTTGAATAGAGACAGCTGGTGAGTTCCCGGGGACATCCCAATGGCATGCCCGTGTCATACGTTGTAATGCTCATCGTTTCATCACCAGACAGACAGAGAGCTTGTTTGCATAATGAACGTATTACTTCTTGCTCTTGACATAGGTTGCTGACACAGGCAGGTTTCTTTTCTTTCTTTTATCTGGTTCCTTCTCTTTGATCCAGCCTTGTTAAACTGAACAAGTCACAAGTGTTTTGACCGTGGCAGGTTTTACGACAGCAGGTTTTAGAAAACCTCTGATGGTTGATCATGCTCTCGATTTAATGTTCGGACTTTTATTTCGGAAAAATATAAATACATTTTAGCGTTGTCAATGACACACTCGCTAGTCAACTAACGAATCCATTGCATTGCAATATTTTGGCTTAAATAGCGAGTTTGTGTTGTGATTTTTGAAATGTTGAAATGTATTTCCGTGTTTCAAAATAAAAGTCTGAACATTTTGATTGGTTGCCGACTTGTTAGCCCTTTCACCAGACCGTGTCACATATGCTTCCCATTCTCACATACAGTGTAGAGACAGGAAAGGCTTGAATATTGGCCAAATCTAAACTCTTTGATAGGTGATCTCTCAGAAGCTGTTACTTCAATCAAGGGTGTACCATGTCTTGGCAAATAATGAGACAGAGCTTAACATACAGGGGCATATAGTTTCTCTCTCTCTCAGGTTTTACATCAGGTAACGCATGTTGGTCTGCAAAGTGTCTGAAATCAAGCTGGATCAAATTATATGAAATGTTTTTTGCTAAAAGAGAGCAGTTGTTATAAGCCTTGTCCATCACATATCTAAAATGAAGCATGTTCTCCCCTGACAACCACAACGTAGGAGTTGGCCCCACTAAGGATCATCTGTATCAATGCTATTATTAGTAATAATGGTATGATAATGATAATGATAATGATAATACATTAGTAATAATGGTAATGGTTAATAATGGTCCCTCTAAGTGTTGCTGTGAGAAACCTAAAACAGACACAAACACAGACTAACACACACACTCTCACACAGAATCTGCTGCTCCAAAGTGGTTAATTTGTGGACCAACATTTGCCTTCAGATGCCTTCATCAGGTCATCCAAGAAGTAGCCATTGTCAGTTCATGTGCATGCACCAGCATGTGGGTATAAAAAGTACAGATGTGTATATATATATGTTTTGATCACCGGCATGCTGAGATATTTTACAATGTGCTTTTGATAGATTAATCATGATTTTCTAAAAACATTTTCAATTTAAAGCAATGGTGCAACAATGGTATAATGTGTTATTCAAAAGGCATGATTTGCATAACACTTTTAGTGCTGCTCATTAAATTGTAATTACATGAACGGTTACATGACACATCCAAACTGACATAATGGAACGTCATAGGTTATGACAGGGACTGCCAGGCAACATTAAAATATCTACGTTTCATTTATTGAATATAATGAGGATCATTATTACTTATATAATTATGGTGATTTAAGGAATGAATATGTTTGACCTTTTCAGAGAGAGGAGAGAGGATGAGAAAAATCTCCAGATTTATGCACAGCATATCATTACTAGTACATTACAAAGTATACTTGTATATGTCAAACTCAAATGTGACTGCACTGTAATTATATGGCTTGAACAGAATCTTTTTAGCAGATCAAAAGCTTGCAGGTGGTTTATGGTGAACGGGTGAGTAAAACTGTCAGATCTAGTATTATGAAGTGATTCATGATCGGAGAGTTCGCCTAACCTCTTGAGTTACCATAGTTACCATAATTATAAGCTAAAGTTTTCTATTCATTGATGACATGCTGCCATAACATGCTCTTTTTTGTTGCTTATAAAGAAGTTTTCACACTGATTCCTCTAGCATACTGTTGTGAAGGCCCACAGTTTAGTGCCAGTTTAGTTTCCCCAAACCAGCCCTATTTTTGCCCCTAGTATTTCCTTTGTTATTTTCTATACAATTATATACGTTTCGTGAAGTGTATGTATTATTCTTGTAATGTTTATGCATATGTTGATGACGTAGTATATCCGGGGTGTGCCCGTGACCCGGATGTTAGGTTCGGTGGTGCCTATATAAGAGACGGAAGTAGTCCGCGAGTGAGAGTGTGTGGTGAGCAGCAGAACGAGAGAGAAGCAGAACGAGAGATAGTAACGAAAAGCCGAGCTAAGATGGCGGATTCAGCAGCGCGCACACCGTGCAGCAACTGAAGACGCCAGGAAAGCGATTATCGAGTGTACCACGGTAGCCTGTTTAGTTGTGTTCCCGTTGGACCGTCTTGCCAGCAGCCGGCTGTTCAACGTTGGACCAAGCGGGACGCCAGCTGGACATTAATCGTCGTCTCCACGAGCGAACACAGACTCCCGCGGAGCTTCGACGCGGACCACTTCATCGACGCACATGCCATTCGACCAGGCCTCAACGCGCACCACGCCACTGGACTATAAGCCTGTTCAGGCCAGAGACTATCAGTGAGTGATTGAGAGTGTGTGTGGCCGGCCGGGAGGGAATGTGTATTTGGGGATGGATACATCATTTGTGTAATAAATGTGTTGTTCATATGTAATACCGTGTGTTAGTTGTTTGTAGCTCCAATGCTAATGCTAGTTGTTTGTAGCTCCAATGCTAATGCTAGTTGTTTGAAGGCTAATGCTAATGCTAGTTCCCTTGCTAATGCTAACGACATTAACTGCTAGTCTAACGGTTTGCTGGCGCCCCCTGCCTGTATCCTCCTATACTGCCTATTTAGCTCCATTAGTTAGATAACCAGCCCCTTCCTAAATTATACAGTCCCTTTCAGCTACTCCCTGGTTACAATTGGTCCTTCGAGCCGGATTGGTAGTGTAGTGATAGCATGGCTGAGCGCAGCCAACCAGACCAGACAGTTACCCCCCCTTCTCCGCCCCCTGAGCCAGAGCCACGACCACAGAGAGTCCCGCGGTTGCCTCCGAGGTTACAGGAGTATGAGCTTGAGCTCGAAAGCTCACCGAGTGGTAGCGAGGAGCGCACTCCACGGGATACAGTGGTCGGAGAGGCCGAGGTGTCCGCCGGCGCGCGGGTGGCTAGCACTGAGACAGCCCTCAAAGAGCACCAGCATGAGGATGAGATGGCAGAACCGCAGGGTTTTGCCGTGGAAACGGAAGAACAGGAAGGAGAGGCCCGGTCCGACAGCGCCTGCGGGCGGAAGAGGGAGGGCCTCAGCCTTAACGATCTGCCTCCCAGTACGGCGCGCTCGAGACCTAGCTCCTGCCGCTCAGTGGCTTCCTACCGGTCCAGGGCTTCCGTGGGCAGTTCTGCCTCTGGGGCGGATAGCCTGCACTCCAGAGGGAGTAGTGCCGCGCTGTCCGAATATATGCGCCAACAGGCCGAGATGGCGTTAGAGCGGGAGCGCCAACAGGCCGAGACGGCGTTAGAGCGGGAACGACTCCAGTTCGAGCGTGAACGCCTCCAGATGAACGGAGCGGAACGCGCGGCGGAGAGACAGCGCCAGGAGGCGCTAGAACGTGAACGCTTCCAGATGGAGCGCGACCGCCTCCAGACGGAGAGACAGCGCCAGGAGGCGCTAGAACGTGAATGCCTCCAGCGCCAGGAGGCGCTAGAACGGGAACGCTTCCAGATGGAGCGCGACCGCCTCCAGACGGAGAGGCAGATGAACGGAGCGGAACGTGCGGCGGAGAGACAGCGCCAGGAGGCGTTAGAGAGGGAACGCATCCAGTACGAGCGCGAGCGCCTCCAGATGGAAGGGGCGGAACGCGCGGCGGAGAGGCAGATGGCGAGAGAGCAACTGCACGCAGAGAAGATGGAGGAAATGATGCAGACCATGCGCGACGTGTGCATCAGCAGAACTCCGTCGGCCTGTAGCTCCAGAGTATCATCCGCACGGCCCTCTCGAGTGCCATCTCCTGAACCCCCCGCCGATGGCTCCATGACCCCCGCCAGGACTGTCCAACTACAGGCCCAGCTGACCACCTGGAAGGAAGAGGACCAGGGACCCGACCGATACGCGGCCCAGAGGGAGCCAGCGTCGCTGCCCGGGAGGGGAGTCATCCCCCAAGAGCGTAGCACACCCCTAGGTCCTCCAGTGCACCAAAATGCATGCCGGCCGGACACCCAGACCGTCACTCCAGCACCGATGATCCACTACAGGATGTTCCCCCAGGTGGAGGGACCCAAGTTCCCTTTCTTCAAGGACGAGGACAGGAGCCAGTATGTGGAGCTACGCATCTGCCTAGACACGCTCTTGGACAACTCCTGCTCCGAGTCCTACAAATATGCGATTCTCCTTCAGCATGTGAGGAACCCCAGAGCCCACAACATGGTACTGGCCCATGCCTCCGCACCGACACCTTACACCAGAGCGCTCGCTGACTTGGATGCCCGCTACGGTCGTCCCTGGAACCACGCCCTTGCTGAACTGCAAGCCCTCGAACAGCAGGCCCCCATCAAGGATGACCGGGCGCTGGATGACTTCGCGCTCCGCGTGCACACCTTGGTTGGGATGCTGAAGACGCAGGGCCCAGCTGGCGCCAGCGAGATCAACAGCACCTCCAACGTAGAGCGGCTGCTCCGCAAGATCCCACGCTTCCGGCAGGAGAGGTTCCGGCGACAGCAGCGCGTTCGTAACCCCGAGAAGTTGGGTCTGAGCATGGCTGCCTTCGCGGAGTTCCTACTGGAGGAAGTGCATGACACCAACGTAGACGCCATGGGTTACGCTGAGCCGAAGAAGGAGAGGGAGAAGGGAGACCGCTGGGACGGGCCGAGCTCGAACAGAGGACGCCCAGTAGGAGTGCTGCACACGGAGGAGGAGCCTCGGAGAGAGAGGACCACCCGACCTGAGGGAAAGGATTCCTCTCAACCCCCTCCAAAGGGACGGAGAGGTCCACCGCCATGTCCGTACTGCCCCAGCGAGCACTGGTTCAATGAGTGCAGTGACTTCAACAACCTGAGTACCGAGGCCAAGCAGAGGTGGCTCGAGGAGCACAAGAGGTGCTGGAACTGTGGGCGCGACCATCTGGCGAAGAACTGCACCTTGAAGAGGAAGTGCAACCGCTGTGAGGAGGTCCACCTCCACATCCTACACGAGGTCTCCCTCGCCAGGTCCACGGAGGGCAACAGAAGCCCTAGGTCCGGTCGCGCACCGGAAGAGGAAACCCCTGTCTACTACCTAGACTCGCCACAGAGCAGCGGCTCCAAGGTTCTACTGAAGGTGGTGAAGGTCCGACTTCACCACAACAACGCTGTGTACGACACGTACGCCGTTCTGGACGACGGGTCGGAACGGACCATCCTTCTCCAGGGGGCAGTGCGCCAGTTGGGGCTCCAAGGGACTGCGGAGAAGCTGACTCTGCGCACGATACGTCGCGACCTTAAAGAGGTCACCGGGGCGAGAATCAACTTCTCTATCTCCCCGGCGGGGCGGCCGTCGGATAGACATCGGCTTCAGAATGTCTTCACCGCAGACCAGCTAGCGCTCTCCCGCTACGACTACCCCCTGGAGAGGTTACGCGCAAGATATCCCCACCTACGGGGAGTAGACCTACATCCGATAGAAGGAGCGGAGCCAACCCTTCTCATCGGCTCGGACAACGCTGAACTGATCGTGTCGCTCCGTCCTCCGCTGAGAGGACCACGAGGCTGCCCGATGGCTGTTAAGACTGCGCTTGGGTGGGCCCTCCAAGGCGCTACCGAGTGGAGAGAGAGGGACGGGAGAGCTACGTCATTCCTCCATGTCCGAACCGAAGAAGCAAACCAACCAACCGGACCGCCTGGAGTGGAATCTATTGCTGCCAGTGCACCTGGAACAGTTAGTACCACAAATGGTTCACCCCAGGATGACCAACCAACGAAGAAGTCTCTGTGGACAGAGCATAAGTCTGACACGGGAAAGCCTTACTACTACAACTCCCAGACTAAGGAGTCCCGGTGGTGGCGCTACCGTGCCATGGCGGCAACAGCTGTTGCCGAGGAACACCTGCAGGTGGCCATGCACCCTCACGTGGCCGAGGTCAGCATTGACGCACCCGTCAACTCCGTCGAGTACACGTCAGCCATGAAAGTCTCAGCCAGTATTGTAGACGCCTCCAAGGAGGAAAGGCCGGAGTTGGCGAAGAAGAGAGTAAAGTGGAACCCAAAAGAGGAGGCCAAGCAGGCCTTCAAAGAGCTTCTGGAGGAGGATGGTGGTTCATCCGACGCGTCATGGGAGCAAACCATGAGAATGATCAGCAACGACCCACGCTACAGCGCCCTGCCCAAGCTGAGTGAGAAGAAGCAAGCGTTTAAGGCCTACCAGGCTAAGAAGGAGAAGGAACAAGCCAAGCAGCTCAGGAAGAGGAACTGGGAGGCGCTGAAGAGCATTCTGGACAACATGGCCAACGTCACCTACTGCACCACCTGGTCCGAGGCCCAGCAGTACCTGCTGGACGACCCCTCCTTCGCTGCGTACGAGGCGCTGCAGAGCATGGACCAGGAAGACGCTCTGATCTGCTTCGAGGAGCACATCCGCGCCCTGGAGAAGGAGGAGAAGCAGAAGATTCTGCTGAGGGAGAGAGACAAGATGTCCGAAGGTGCCGTGGTACTGGGGATGGACCAGTCCCGTCCGCGCGCCGCCTGGCAGACAGGCAGAGTGGTCGACACTATCACCTCCTACTTCACGCTGCTAGAGCAGCCTAGCCAGTGTGCCTTCTTAGTTAACTGAAACCGAGGGTTTCATGGGGCGGCTGTTGTGAAGGCCCACAGTTTAGTGCCAGTTTAGTTTCCCCAAACCAGCCCTATTTTTGCCCCTAGTATTTCCTTTGTTATTTTCTATACAATTATATACGTTTCGTGAAGTGTATGTATTATTCTTGTAATGTTTATGCATATGTTGATGACGTAGTATATCCGGGGTGTGCCCGTGACCCGGATGTTAGGTTCGGTGGTGCCTATATAAGAGACGGAAGTAGTCCGCGAGTGAGAGTGTGTGGTGAGCAGCAGAACGAGAGAGAAGCAGAACGAGAGATAGTAACGAAAAGCCGAGCTAAGATGGCGGATTCAGCAGCGCGCACACCGTGCAGCAACTGAAGACGCCAGGAAAGCGATTATCGAGTGTACCACGGTAGCCTGTTTAGTTGTGTTCCCGTTGGACCGTCTTGCCAGCAGCCGGCTGTTCAACGTTGGACCAAGCGGGACGCCAGCTGGACATTAATCGTCGTCTCCACGAGCGAACACAGACTCCCGCGGAGCTTCGACGCGGACCACTTCATCGACGCACATGCCATTCGACCAGGCCTCAACGCGCACCACGCCACTGGACTATAAGCCTGTTCAGGCCAGAGACTATCAGTGAGTGATTGAGAGTGTGTGTGGCCGGCCGGGAGGGAATGTGTATTTGGGGATGGATACATCATTTGTGTAATAAATGTGTTGTTCATATGTAATACCGTGTGTTAGTTGTTTGTAGCTCCAATGCTAATGCTAGTTGTTTGTAGCTCCAATGCTAATGCTAGTTGTTTGAAGGCTAATGCTAATGCTAGTTCCCTTGCTAATGCTAACGACATTAACTGCTAGTCTAACGGTTTGCTGGCGCCCCCTGCCTGTATCCTCCTATACTGCCTATTTAGCTCCATTAGTTAGATAACCAGCCCCTTCCTAAATTATACAGTCCCTTTCAGCTACTCCCTGGTTACACATACTGTATCTAGTCTAATCAATCCAAGTCACCAAGTTTCCAGGATAAGTCAAACAAATAAAGTGCACCAAACCAAACCCTTTGTTGTTGTTGTTTTTTCTTCCCTTTTGTTTGTAGGACCTTTCTTCCAGCATAATGGTGTTATTAAATATTCTCTGGACGAGATTTCGTCTTGTGAAAATTCTCATAGATAACTGAAATATCAATATGTGAACATCAAGATCAGACGCTAACTTGTCTGCTATCTTTCCACAGGTGGGTGTCGAGAGGCTTCTCCTCCCTATGTGATCTGATATACATTGATCATCAGGCCAAGGAGGCCCAAAAGGAGTACAGTAACAACATCTAGTCAACAGTCTGAATCACAGACCTACGAGCTGTGGGCCTTGGACATTTGCATTATGAACAATGGGACTGCCCCCCCTATGAACGAGTCAGACTGTAAGGCAGTGGTGATCCCCAATGAGATCTTCTTTGCCATCGGCATCGTGAGCCTGATTGAAAACCTGCTGGTGGTTCTGGCGGTGATCCGCAACAAGAACCTCCACTCCCCCATGTACTGCTTCATCTGCAGCCTGGCGGCCTTCAACACCCTTTCCAGCGTCTCCAAGACCTGGGAGAACATCATGCTGGTGTTCGTCGACGTGGGCCAACTGAATTCCCGCGAAGACTTCATACGCAAGTTGGACGACGTCATGGACACCCTGCTCTGCATGTCCTTCATCGGCTCCTTCTTCAGCTTCCTGGCCGTGGCCGTCGACCGGTACATCACCATCTTCCACGCCCTGAGGTACCACAACATCATGACCATGAGGCGGGTGGCGGCCATTTTGTCAGGCATCTGGACACTCTGTGGGGTCAGCAGCGCGCTGATGATCGGCTTCTTCAACACGACCGTCATCATGATCTTCTTCATCGTGCTGTTCCTGGTGTCCCTGGTCCTCATCGTGTTCCTCTACGTGCACATGTTCCTGCTGGCTCGTCACCATGCCAGGAAGATCGCCTCGTTGCCAGGCAGCTCCAGGCACCAGAGGAACAGTCTGAGGGGGGCCCTGACCCTCACCATTCTGTTTGGGGTCTTCGTGGTGTGCTGGGCACCGTTCTTCCTCCACCTGGTCATCATCATGGTGTGTCCCCTGAACCCGTACTGCCAGTGTTACATGTCCCTGTTCCAGCTGCACGTCGTCCTGCTCATGAGCCACGCCGTTGTTGACCCTGCCATTTATGCTTTCCGCAGCGTTGAACTCAGACACACGTTTAGAAAAATGCTCTTTTGTTCGGGTTCAAGGCTGTGTAGGTTTGATTGAAGGTCAAGTCTGTCTTTCTATCTATCCTCTCATCTGTTTGTCTGCTACAGTATCTGACATCTATCATGCGCATCTCTGCTAAATGTTTCATTTAAAATTACCCAGTAGCCCACGCTCCTGTGTCAATCTTTTCAATGCCTGCATGAAAGCACTCATTACAATCACAATCAAATCCCAGAGAGTTGGCTTACTTACACAGATAGAACACAACAACGTACACATTCACATAAAATTGCAATTTATATACTGTATATATGGAGACTTCTCTAGTACAGATACTATTATATTAAAATATTTTTTAAAAGACCAGACAATGAGCCATTTTAATGATCAATACATGTGGAGAAAACATCATTGCAAAACAGTTTACAGTAATTCATATAGTTAAAAACTAGCATCAGTCATGCTAGTAAACACTCACAGAATGTCTTCCAATGATTTTAACATTTTCACAGCTACAACATTAAATGCTTTACATACTTTAATTGTCTGTATGTACACTGAGGGCATGGATATATACAGTATATCCGAGAGTATTCAGCATTACAGTTTTACATACGTATATAGATATATATGTATATATACGTATATATATATAAATACAGTTTGGACATACGTATAGTTTTGACATAAATAGTTTTTCATGAGGTAAATGTTGAATATTCTCAGATTAAGTGTTCAATATTCCATTACTACATAATGTACAGTATATAGAGCATATGCATATATATGTATATATATATATATATATATATATGGCATTCATTTATATGGAAAAATATCTATTTACAGAACGGACGTAACATGAATGCACTGAGAATACTTTCTGTATCTCACACTGTATCTTTCTTCACGGTTATCTCTGTAGATCTGACTTATTTAAACAAACAAATAAAAGTTCAACCATGGGATATGGTATCACTGACTGTGTTGTATATATTTGACAGTTCTAGATACACAATCAATGCTGATGAAACCGAACAAATGGAATCAAGAAACAAAGGATGAAATGCTGGCAGAATTAATTCCATGCTGACATGCTATTGTAGATTCAAGAGAGCACAGAGCATTCAAATTAAAGTTATTAAAACCTTTGCTTTGAAATTATAAATTTCACGACGAAAGTGCATCCCTACTGTATGCATGTAACACATTTGACCACATTTGATAAAATAACTTACATGTACAGTACAATCACATTTGAAAAACTCTGGAACAATATTGTGTTCAATTCTATATAATACTGTATACTGTATGTTCACCATAGCAGTGTTCATTCTAGTTACATTTACAATGAAAGCCGTCTCAACCAATTCAACAGAAGATTGCAGTATGCAATAGTTTGCAATAGTTGCAGTCCAGTGAATAAACGAGGTAGGCGCCACTGACACAGAGTCACAATGAGAATACATTGCTAGAATTTTTACACTCATTTCTATCCTTACAATATATTGTGGTATGTGGTATGTCACATTTTGTCAACAACAACCATAGACATCTGCACATGTGTTTAATACTTGCTTGACGTACAGTCAACTGTGCCACAGACATTCCTCAGGCTGTAGCAGCAGAGGATCTCTTTGAATGTCTTCCTCATCTCCTGGCTCCTGAAGGCGTAGATGAGCGGGTCGATGACAGAGTTACACATAATGAGGGTGAGGTACATGTTGAAGTGGGACATGAAGCACACGCAGTACAGATTCCTGGGACAGGAGATCATGAGGATGAGGTGGAGGAAGAATGGCGCCCAGCACACGATGAAGATGCCCAGGAGGATGGTGAGGGTGATGGCGCCCTTCATGCTGGCGCGCTGGTGAACCGAGTTGTAACCGGGCAGAGCCGCGATGCGCTTGACGTGGGAGCGCGCCAGCATGAACATGTGACTGTACAAGGAAGCCATGAGGACGAGCATGGCGAAGAACATGGAGACCAGACAGATGATGACGGGCGTGGTGTCTGAGTAGACGATGAAGACGATGCCGCAGCCTGTGCAGAAGGTCCAGATGCCTCCGATGATGCAGCCGGCACGTCGGACGGTCATGATGTTGTGGTAGCGCAGGGCGTAGAAGATGGTGACGTAGCGGTCCACGGCGATGGCCAGCAGGCTGCACATGGACGCCACCACAGAGATGCAGATCATGGAGTCAAACACGTTGTCCATCTGCCGGATGAAATGGTCCTCCACGATGAGCTGCCTGTTGTTGAGGAGGTAGATGACGATGGTCTCCCAAGCGTTGGAGACGCTCACCAGCATGTCCGCCACGGCCAGGCTGCACACGAAGAAGTACATGGGCGAGTGGAGGTTCTTGTTCTTGACGATGGCGGTGATGACCAGGATGTTCTCCAGCAGGCTGATGATGCCAAGGATGAGGAAGACCTCGGTGGCAATGTGGACCTGCTCACATGCAGCCGTGGGGTTGTTGCTCTTCTGTTGGTCCTGGGTGAAGTTCTGGTTCTGGTACCCCAGGGTGGAGTTGCTGAACAGCCTCTCAGATATATTCATCCTGCCTGGGACTCTCAATGGCTTCATCCAAGTGTTCAGGGTGGGAGGTTCACAGGTCCACTCGGGGGGACCCTTTGAAGGAAAGAAAGAATAGGGGGAAAGCAAAGCATACCAAGATACATAACATACAGTTATAACATACAACAGTACAACATAACATACAGTTATAACATACAACAGTACAACATAACATACAGTTATAACATACAACAGTACAACATAACATACAACAGTAACATAAGTAGATAGGGCAATTCATTGTAATTCTGGAAAATCCAATTTATAATTAATTATCCTCTGGCATTTATTAATCAGGTTGTTTCACTTTGCTTGAGAACGAGAACTGTCCAATGGTGCCCTGTTTAGAGTTATTTCCATTACATCTAAATTGAATTGGTTTAGTGTTAATTTAAACAGTTGCTCACTCTCAACCTCATCCCCCAGTAGATTGGATAGTACAGTTATTTGGATTTGGCAAAGCATGAGATTTAAAACTAAAAATAAAGGAATGTCAATCATAGCATGACAGACAGGTACAACTATTTTTTGTATTAATCCAGGAGTGTCGACTTCCCATAGAATGCAAAAAAAAAAACTGCAATAGAACATCTTACACCTTATATACACAGCCCAAATGATCCTAGAATACACAATAAGGAGCAGGTAATGAGATCATACTGAACATCATATTATGAGGGAAATAATTAATTAAAATAATTGGGAATGTTTGTTCAAGACCATATACTGTCACAGCTAGGGGGAGCACTCTCAACATTAGTAATAGGACACCCATAGTTGTTCATATGTGTGACTTTGCACATGTGACATGGTCAGGTGAAAAGGTCTGCATGTAATTCTCAAGTTGCGCCAATGACCAAAAAGCTTCTTGTTGTGTTGAAGTGTTGAAGAGCCCGCTCAATAGAACAAACAACAGTTTTAGGATCACTAAATACTTTGTGACACTAAATCACTAATCATTTGTGACAGTGGTTGGTGAAAAGGGGAACAAGTCGGCAACCAATCAAAATGTTCAGACTTTTATTTTGAAAAATGAAATACATTTCAACGTTGTTGAAAATCACAACACACACTCGTAGTCAAGCCCAAAAATTATTGCAATGCAATGGATGGTGAGTAATCCCCACTGCTACCTACCTAGCTACCTATAACACTACTTTACATTGTTAGCAGGCTCACAAAACAGTGAGTTAGTTGACTAGCGTGTGTGTCATTGATTTTCAACAATGCTGAAATGTATCTACTTTCAAAATAAAAGTCTGAACAACTGCCGACTTGTTACCCCTTTCACCAGCAGCTGTCACATTTGTGAATTGGATTCACTCACTGTATCATCTGCTGTAGGCCACTGGGTAAGTGATACATGGCTTGTAAACAAACTTACGTTTTAGGACGTGTTCAAAAGCAAGGACTGTGTGATCTTCTAATTATGTGTAATTATGTGTTTTTAGCATGTTGATATTCTATCAATGACAACAATGACAACATCACTATAAATAAGCTCTGTCCTGCCGCATGTAGTGTTATCAGTTCTCCTAGGATGTCTGGCCGTGCAGGTGGTTTAGCCGTTATCTTCTCCAAAAAGTTTGCTTGCCGCTCTGTAGACATAGGTAATTTTAGAACTTTTGAAGCACTGCTGCTTAGAATAGGATCAGCTAACCCTCACTTTACTTTGCTATGTTATCGCCCACCAGAAAAGTCAAAAAGTGAGTTTTTAACAGAATTTCCTGAGTTTTTATCATCTGTTGTGATGAAAGTCGACAACCTGGTGCTGGCCGGAGATTTTAATGCGCATATTGATAATGCCTCTGACAACTTCGCGAATGAGTTCATTAGTTTTACCCAATCACTGAATTTGACTCAGCATGTTTCTGGACCTACCCATGACCGGGGCCACACGCTGGATTTGATTTTTTACACTGGGCTTGAACATCAATAAGCTATGTATAGGTGAGTTTTTTATTTCTGACCACAAATATATTACTTTTAATATTGATTTTATTGCTGAGTCCCTACCAAGCAAACGGTCAGTCAGTTCCCGTACACTCAACAGCTCCTCTGCTCTCAAATTTTCCTCTGCCTTCGCAGTCCTCAGTAATGATGTGAGTGTCAACTGACACAAATGGCCTGGTCCACCATTTTAATCAGTCTGCCCTAGAAATAGTTGCCCCCCTGAGAACAAAAAAGAAATGTCTCAGTGCAGCTAACTCATCCCCATGGATAAATGATGACATCCGCAACCTAAAAAGAGAGTGCAGAATAGTTGAACGGCGGTGGAAGAAGACTAAGGGGACAGTTCACTTCATTCACATGAAGGAACTCCTCACCTCTTTCAACCTAAAAGTTGAGGATGCAAGAACCATATATTTCTCCAACCTGATCCACCTTAATAAGAATAAGCCTAAAGCTCTTTTTGCAGTTATAAACACCCTGGTTAATCCACCTCCTCCCCCAGTTCCTGTCTACTCTGATAATGACTGTGAACTATTCTTATCATTTTTTCTAGATAAAGTTAACAATATAAGATCCAAGATAACACCTCCAAACATCATCATTGTCGACCTGCCTCCTCCAGCTCCCTCGCTACGCCAGTTCAACATTATCTCCTTAGATGATCTTACCCCAATTATCTCACTCATGAACCCCTCCTCTAGTCCTGTTGACACCATCCCAACCTCACTTTTAAAAGCTGTCTTCAATAGCCTCAGTCCCTACATTTGGTCTATTATTAACAGTTCCATATCCTCTGGGTGTGTGCCTGATCATTTCAAACATGCCATCATCCAACCTCTCCTGAAAAAAACAGGCCTTGATCCCCTAGTCCACAGTAATTACCGGCCAATCTCCAAACTCCCATTCATTTCGAAGGTCCTGGAAAAAGTTGTTTGTAACCAACTTTTACAATTTCTTGACAATAACAAGTTGTTTGATACATTTCAGTCTGGCTTCCGTCAGAAGCACAGCACCGAGACTGCACTTCTTAGAGTGTCGAGTGACATCATTATGAGGGCTGATGTCGGAGAGTGCTCAGTGCTGCTGCTGCTTGACTTAAGCGCAGCATTTGACACTATTGACCACAACATCCTTTTAAATAGGCTCCAACAGTGGGTGGGTTTAGATGGGGTAGCTCTGAAATGGTTTTCGTCCTATCTGTCAGGGAGAAGTGTGGCTGTCGCTATCGACAGCTATGTCTCCTCCACATCTCCCTTGGCCTGTGGGGTCCCCCAGGGTTCAATCCTTGGTCCAATCCTGTTCTCCCTCTACATGTTACCCCTTGGTGCTCTTATTAATAGTTTTGATGGCATATCCTATCACTGTTATGCAGATGATACGCAATTATATGTTTCTTTTAAACCTAGTGATCTCAGCAAACTCACCATCTTACATGACTGTATTGCTGGAATAAATAATTGGATGGCACAAAACTTCCTACAGTTAAATGCAGATAAAACTGAGATACTAGTTATAGGCCCTGAGAGTACCTCGAATGAAATTCGGCGGTCCCTCGGTTCATTGGCATCCAATGTAAGTAACACCGCCAAAAATCTGGGAGTCTTTTTTGATAGCCACTTGAATTTTGAATACCATGTAAAAAAGGTCACACAGTCATGTTTCTACCATCTTCGCAATATCGCAAAAATCAAACCAATCCTTACTTCTCAAGACCTCGAAAAAATTATGCACGCATTTATCTCCTCACGTCTAGACTACTGTAACGGACTCTACTCTATCCTCAGCCGCTCTTCTATTAACCGACTACAATTAGTACAAAACACAGCTGCCAGAATTCTCACTAATACACATCGTAGAGCTCATATAACCCCGGTTTTGGCCGCTCTTCACTGGCTACCCGTTAAATCCAGAATTGATTTTAAAATCCTTTTAATAACTTATAAGGCATTACACGGGCTGGCCCCTCTCTATATCTCGGAATTATTACAGGCAAAGCCCAATGTGAGATCTCTCAGGTCCTCGGACAAGGGCCTCCTGGTCATACCCTCGACCAACCTCAGAACCAAGGGTGACCGAGCTTTTGTAGTAGTGGCTCCCACACTGTGGAACGCCCTCCCAGTGTCGATAAAAAATGCTCGATCTGTTAATTGTTTTAAGAACTTGTTAAAAACACACCTGTTTTGTTTGCACTTTATTCTATGATATTTTCACCTGACCCACTTCTATAGGTCATTGTTTTGTTTTATCTCTTGTTGTTTTATTGCTCTTATGCCCTTTTGTGCCCTATGTGAACTTGTTTTTACCTGATTGTTTTTATGTGATGTCCACTGTACAGCACTTTGTAACTTCGTTTTGAAAGGTGCTTTATAAATAAAATGTACTTACTTACTTACTATCAGCATGTTGTGATGTGCTAAACATGCAGTTAGATGTTCATAGCGATGTTCCTTCTTAGCTGATACATTCTTAGCTACTAGCAGCAGTTTTGCGTGTGTTTTGATTTAGAGCGAGATTCTCCTGTATTGTTTTGAGGTGTACCAACATTAAAATAAGCATATCTTCTTCAACTATTTTCAGATTTCAATGTAGGAAACATCATTTGAAATCTTACAATCTGCACTTTCATAATCTGGAAGAAACACAGAAAAATGACCTTGCCCTACTTCAGGACTTTTTCATCAGATCCTGTCACATAGGTCTCAAACCTGGCCATAGGATGGAACATACTAAGTAAAGTGTTTGTCATTATTTTACTATAGCCAATCACACGGTTGGGAAGTGTGGCTCCGAATCAGAAACGTGTGGTGGCAAGTACTGAGGGAAGTGTTGTGAGAGATGATTGATGAGAAGTAAAGCCAATGGCGACGGGAGTTTTTCCCAATCTTTGTATTTGGTTTACCAAGGACAAGTTGATCCCCCAGAAAGAAAAAGGTGAAATATCTGGGAACAAGATTAGATTTTGTGTGAGCACCACATAACATACATTTGTCTGAGAACATACAGAACGTTCCCCAATGAGGTCTTGAATAACAGGATGGGGTAACATCTATGGAAACTATGGAAAAAGACAATAGATGATTTCAGTGACCGGTTCACCAGTCTCATTAGAGCTATATAATTATAACTACGTCAAAGAAACACAATGTAGGTCTGGCAGGTCCCACAACAACAGAGAATGGCCCCACCAATGACCTCAAGGAGCAGTATTGATTGGTATGGGAAGAGGTCAAATTCAACATCCTTCCCACAATCAACATTTTTAAAGAGAAAACGGAGACTTCTGATGACCTGCGAAATCGAACATCATCATGGTACATCACCAGGAAATTGAAGCTCTTCGTCTCAGCACCGTAAAGATGACGTACCACGGAATCTCTATTTTTAGCACTACCAATAAAGGACTAAATCACAAACCCCAGGAGAAGACCGCTGCCGGAAGACAGAAATATGAAGAGTGTTTATAGAGGATATGATTAAGTGGGTTTTCATATCAAATGTGGCCCTTTGTGTTTCTTCGAACACCTTCTTTATTTTACCATGTGTTACATAACTCATATCGGCTGTAAAAGCATTTCCACAATGATTCTGGTGAGAGCTTGTTGGATTCTTTCATTAAAAGGCACTTTGTGTAACTGTCATCGCAATGTCCTTGGTTCGATTCCGACCATTGACATATCCTACATGTCACCCCCCCTCTCTCTCACCTATCCTTGCTGTCAATCTTTACTGTCTCTATCCCAATGAAGCAGAAATGCCCTAAAAACATGTTTAAAATAAAAATAAAAGATTACAATGAATAATTCACATACATGGACGGTGTACATATAATTATAGACTTCCTGTTGTGTTCTAAACTCCTACGTTTTATCCCAGGCTCATCCACATCTACCTACTATTTTCATTTTAATCTCTTGTTGCTGCACTCCTCAGATTACCCGGCTTTGACATTACCCTCCTCTGTTGATGTCAATCATTTCCCCCTTTTTGTGAATAATTGTATGTTCTAATTATCATGTTCCAACAACCTTGGCCAGCATTATGGTGTCACACTGTTATCAGCTGCATTATTGCTATACTAAGGGCATACATACTTGCAGTGTACTGTATAAATTACATAATTCAAAGGTTAGAGCTAATTATAGGGCACACCACATGACCAAAATAAACAACTCTTAAGAAAGTAATCTACCAATGTACAGTACAAGTAATGAAGTAATGAGTTCCATTCATAAACAGTTTTGAACAACCCCTGCCCAAATTAAGTTATGTCATATTGGCATGACCCTCGCTTATAACCTATTTGCACCTTCGGCACCTTTTAGACGCAGTGGACAGCGCCAGATGTTGACCGGTCAAGCGCTCCTGTAGTGTTGGTGCGCTCGCGGATAGGGGTTTGGAACTGCCCGGGGGATTTATAATAATTAGGCACGAACCACAGGCTGAACATGTGTTAGAACTCAGATACCGATGTTCTTATATATAATCGCGGAAAATTACAGTTATAATTATAATTACAATTATGAATGTCATTGTCAATTAACTTTTAAGTCTACGTGGTACACATGTTTGTATGTATAAGCGAACACGTAACTTGTTATTTCTTTATAGGATGTTTTCATAGATAACGTTGTAAATTATCTCCGACTCTTACACATGTAATGTTACCCAAAGATTTAACGCTGAGCACATAATAGGGTAGCCTATTGCCACCGACTGTGAAAACTCAAAACTCAAACGAATATTAGATACGCAGAGGATCTCTCACCCCCTGGTCAGGACAGCGCTCTCCGCGGCGGTGGTTTGGGAAATCCTGCAGTGCGTCTGGGGCAGTGAATAGGAAATACCGCTGCCAACAGAGAGCAGATGTGTAGTTCCTCTCCTCTGCTCTGTGTGAGGGGGGATGTCTAGTGTGTCAGGGAGGGTTGGAGGGGCTCTGATGAGGTGCTGCAAGAGGAACCCCACCTCCAGCAACAACGTACCCCTCTGCTCTCAGCAGACACTGCAGGTTGGAAACGGTGCAAATTGCATGCAGGAACTTAAAAGAGTCGGCTTCCTAGTGAGGAATGATTAATTGTGTATTCCACGGTCAACCTGAACCAATGTTACATAACCATAACAAATTCCACCTTCTCCAAACCTGTGCTTCACAGTATCACCATCCCGGAAATGATATTTCTAAAATAAAACCAACAGTTATATCATATAATGTAGGTATTCTGGTTTTCTATTAACCTCAGGAGCAATAGGAATGGATACAAAGAGATAAGTGGAAAAGAGAGAGGGAGAGTGGACCACACTCAAGAGGAATATGCTTTCATTTTGGTGTCCAGTCATGGGCCAAGCACTGTTTTGATAACATACATAGATCTACACAAACACCTAAAGCAGCCAATGGAATATTTTATATAGCTGATTTGAAAGCCTTTGAATGCTTGTCACACACTTGTTCCCTCCAACATAAATCATAGAAGACACTGTGTGGTGTTGCATCCTCATTACACCATTGTCTTGTTTTTTAATAAACATTTATTTGATCAGCGCATGTCCAATGATTGAAACAGAGATTTGACTTTCACAGTCAAAGCACCATAATCAGATTATTTCATTATGTTCTCTCCAACTCACTGCCTCTTTATGTATTTAATCAGTTTTTGATCTGAACAAATTGGCTCTCAACATTTCTGATATGGATCGCATCTCCCCAAAAGATTGGAATATTTTAACCCTGATTGGCCTGATCACCAACAGCTCAGTACAGCCAGGAGAACAACCTGTCTCTCTACACTGACAAGACCAAGGAGCTGGTGGTGGACTTCAGGAGGAAAGGTCGGGAACAGGACCCCATCACCATTAACGGGTCCACCGTAGAGAGGGTCAGCATTTTTAAGTTCCTCGACGTTCACATCTCCGACGACCTCACCTGGGACGTGCACACCAAACAGGTGGTGAAAAAGGCACAGCAGCGCCTCTTTCACCTCAGGCGGCTGAAGAAGTTTGGCATGGGGTCCAAGATCCCACGGGCCTTCCACAGAGGCACAACTGAGAGCATTCTGACTGGGTGCATCACCTGGCATGGCAACTGCACTGCCCTCAATCGCAGAGTGCTGCAAAGGGTGGTGCAGACAGCCTAGTGCATCAGTGGATGTGAGCTTCCCCCCATCCAGGATATATACAACACACAATGTGTCAGCAAAGCCTGGAGGATCATCAAAGACACCAGCCTCCCCAACCACAGTCTGTTAGACCCCAGCCACCCCAACCACAGTCTGTTAGACCCCAGCCACCCCAACCACAGTCTGTTAGACCCCAGCCACCCCAACCACAGTCTGTTAGACCCCAGCCACCCCAACCACAGTCTGTTAGACCCCAGCCACCCCAACCACAGCCTGTTCGAACTGACGCCGTCCAAAAGACGAAGCCTCTTTCCGAAGCCTCAGGGCCAAAACTCAGAGGCTAACCAACAGCTACTTCCCCCAGGCGATCAGGCTCATAAATAAGCCTACTGAAGACAAATTACTATTATCCCCAAGCACATCCCATGTATATCAACTACCTACCCTTAAGCACACAGCCACTTTACTCAATACAACCTCTTACACCCACTGCCACAGAGTGCAATTTGTCTTTGTCCTGCAATGTCAAAGAACCGAAACCTAAGAGTTGCACTCTCTTAAGCCCAATGCACACGGCATGCCATGCAAAATCACACGCCGTGTGCATTGGCCTTTACACTTGTGTCATGTGATGTCACACTAAAACTTGAAACTTGAAACTTGGTGGAGATTATTATACATTATACTACTGCACACTCAGATTACATTTATTTTTTCTTTCTCTCCATAGTGGAATATTTTGCATCACAGTTGTAATAGACAGTGTGTCAAAGACATGTTCAGATCAGAACTCGGAACACTGTTCACCAGGGGAGGCTGGTGGAGGTAGTATTGGAGGCTGGTGGAGGTAGTATTGGAGGACTGGCTCATTGGAATAATGTTGTCTGTACCTCCACCAGCCTCCCCTGCTGTACACTTCTCCTGTTTAGTATTGGAAGAGGCTATCCTTGGAATGTCTGAGTCAGCAGCCCTGCTGTCTCCCTGCCTGATACATTGACTACAGGCTGCACCCACACACACACTGGCTCTGAGAGATTCATCACCATCACCATGAACATCACCAATAGAGCCAGGAAAATTAGACTGGGGGAACTTATAATGACTTTGTTAAGTATGCATTACAGAGTCCATTTTACTGCATTCATGGACAACGGTTCATTCAGGTAATCTGAGAGCCAATGAGACATTGGGTAATGTAGGACACCTATGCTCCAGTGTGTTTTACCTGTTCTAACAGAATCTAATTTCTGTCCAGACATCCATTGTTGTTAGAACAGGAAATAAACACACTGGAGCTCAGTTCTGACACATTTCTTAGCATTACGTTATCTATATGGACATGTGACACTATCCGTGTCATGCATGGCCAAGTAAAGATACTACATTTCCAGAAATAATCTACCATCAACGTTTTCGCTTAGCAAGTTGCATTAACCCCATTTGATATGTATCAGGAGCAATTCGATTGAAGAGATTTGAGTGTAATCTCTAACCTCCATTCAGAGTAATCCCTGCTCAAAGTTTTCTTTTCTAAATTGACTCGTGAACTTTCAGAAGTGTTCTTCCAACCAATTGATTTTTTAAGCAAGAGGAGGATAGTCCACATTTACCTCTCTCTCCTACTCTCCGATTTCTCTCTAATTGACTGTTTGAGTGGAAAACATTTGTACACGGATGCAATACAATGCGCTTTACAGGAAAAATCAACCCAGTCTCCAAATGAATACGTTTGGGGGGGTCTGCAGACCAAAGAATACATTCTGTGTGAAGGTGTTATCTCGCTATATACTGGCAGGTAAATACAAAAGGCAGAACAAAAGTAAAATTAAGTGTACTGCGATGGCGTGAATCTAAATCCAGAATATAAATAAAAACAAACATCAGTTTGTGACCATGTTTTTCATTCATCAATGTATTGCCAGTATGTAAAGTAAGTAAGTAGCTTTGAGAAACGATGGTTCTCGAGCCTAATGGCCCATAGGGCAGCATCCTATCACCTGTTTCCATAGCTTGAGGCAGCTTGTTGTACAACTACACCCCCTGGACATGACACTGGTATGTCACAGGGTCTTACCCGTCAACCCTTATTGCTAAGTGCCAAGCAGGGAGGCATCGGGTAACATTTTTATAGTCTTTGGTATGACTCGACCAGGGATCGAACTCACAACCTCCCAATCTCAGGGTGGACACTCTAACCACAAGGCCACTGAGCTGGTAGTATATAATATGGCAACCAGCATAATATATTATATGCACACTGGCAATCTGCCAATGGCAATTAATACAATGGTGTTGTATAAGTTCTACCAGAGGAAAACGTTGGATAATAATGCTATAATCAAGCAAATGATAACTGCTTTTCAGGCCCAAAAAAGGAACGCCCGAAATATGTTTTTTAATTCACTCAAGTATGGTCTGACATTAACAACATTTCAACTTGAATTAAATTGCCTGTCTTAATTTGTTTAGTAATTACTGTTTCGTAACATAGGGCAATTTAATTAAATTAACTTGAGAAATGAAAAGGTTTAAATATTAGGTTATATATATGTTAATTTTCAAGAGCTGATTCAAAAAGCCAATGTTTCCATTTATGTCTGTCAAAACTATACAGGGAGAGAGGAGAGTAGGTGCACAGGGACGGAGAGAAAAGAGGAGTAGGGTGAAAGGAGAGAAAAGTTGGAGGACAGGAACAGAAGAGCAGGATGAAAGGGAAAAAAGTTGAGGCCATTAGCCTGATAAACTGTGATAAAAGTTAACGTTGTTCATCAACTACACTGCAACAGATAAACACCATGAATATCGTCGAAGGCATAAATTAATTAAAGTGAACAGTCATAAATTGACACAAGAATGCAAAGCAAAGTATCAGGTAGCCTCAAAGTGGAATACAAGTGGAATACAAGTTCAATTACAGATGTTGATCTACAGTCCTGGCACCAGTGGTTGCCAATTTCATAATCTCCTCGACGGAAAAAGAATGAAGAGCTAACCTAACAGTCACAAACACTGTTTGGATGTTGTTTGTTTGTTTGGA